>NC_134382.1:10172500-10325312 GCF_035582795.1 Mycteria americana
CATTGTGTTCTCTGTAGCATCTTAGAAGCACTGCAGTATTTTGTTTCTCGCTAGCACACGCGCACAGAGCACACAACCGTTTTGTTTGAATGATTCAAGTGATGACAAACTTGTGGGTGTGAGCAAGCCCAGACTCTCGCACTGATGATCTGCTGCACATGAGTTAACTCGGGTGAGAGTACTGTTCATTTTTAATGCAAGGTTTGTGCAATCCTCCTTTTCTTTGCATCCCGTGCACACTCCCACCTCCAGATCAGCAGACCTAGATTTTTATCTGTAATGGCTTCTGGTGAGAGAGAAAAAAAGAAAGTTGTTCTTAAGCATTCATTTTCTAGGCCAACAATAACCCTAGCCTAGACGAATAACTCCCTCCTAGTTCCTACAGAGAGAAGTGTTAGACTACACAGACAGTGAGGTCATTCATAGTCACTATTGTTTCTTGATAACCCAATTAAGAAAGTGCAATTTATCTAGCCTGTTTCCATTTAATTATCTAATTTGTCTGACCGAGTTGGACTAGCTATCTCCTCTGCACTCCAGGGTTGCTATCACACTAAGGACTTGTTCCTGCAGCATGCTCCCCAGGTGCTTTTCATTCATTTGACCTATAGTCATAGGCAGTTATAAATCAGGAAGGTAGAAAGAGCCATCACATAGCTTTCCCTTACTTTATCATTAGGGGGGAAATGTGTGCACTAGATTGAGAGTCACAGTGCTATTGCCCTCTTGCTAATCTAAGACCAAACTTTAATAAAGATATTTTATAGTCTTCCATTTAGAACTAAAGATGGCTTGGAAAAAAGGTTTGTGTGTGGGGAGAAAGATTTGTCAGTGTGGATGTTCCACAGCAAAGGGTCAAACCCACAAAATTAATATCCAACGGAGAAATTATTAGTACCTGTATATCACTGTTACTAACATGCTCTAATGAATGTTGTGTTTGTAAATACTGTCTTTACTGTGATTATCACTGCTGCCAAATGCACTTCTGGAGATACCTATCTGAAGCAGAGGAATGATTTCAAACGTACAGCCCGTTGCCTTCAGTCTTCTGAAGCTGTACAAATTAGCTGCTAAACTGCTGGAAGACTGTTTCTTGACGGTTTGTTCTTCTGGATTCCTTACTGCTCTGTCATTTTATCCAGAGCTTTCTCATTTGCAATGTTCAATTCACAGATTCGGGGATCTTGTTCCTAGAAATGTGTTCGGTAAGCTTAATGTGGTTGGTGCAAGACACAGGTCTGGACTCATGGTTTTTGTTTTCTTTTTTTTGTTTTTACTGAGTCGTGATTATTTGTCTGGCTTTGGATACTGCGTTCCATGTTTAGGCACTTATTCAAGTGATACAATGTTTTAGAGGTGCTTGTGTTCGGACTCCCCGTAAGAGTGGTAATGATGTCATCAGTTTATCCACCTGGCAAATTGGTGTGGATGCTTGGGAATTGATGTTGCAGATCAGACCCCAGGTTCAGCTAATCTGTATCCTATGTCTAATGGTAATAGGTGTTGTAGAGATAGAGAAGAGGGAGGGAGTCTGTGAGGGAAAGTTACCTTTCCCTCACAGGGTTTCATCTTAATTCAGATAGCATTTTTGTGACTTATAATTCACGTTTCAAGTGTGAAAGGCGTACCAACAGTAGGAGAAACAACACTGTGCCCTTCTCTGATACAGCGCAGCTGCTATTGTGCCTGCTGTTATCTGTGGTTCAGTCCTCTTTGAAAGGCCCACCCATAAATGTTGTGCTAGATACGCTGCAAAGACTTATCAGAGATAATAACCGCTTCAGAGATTCGTAGTTTAGTTGGAGTGCAGATCTACAGGCCAGAAAGACATCTTCTGAGGCTTCTGGGCTTAATGTAGTGAAAATGAGCCACCTGAAAAATTCTGCTTTGTGGGGATTAGCGAATATTTCAGGTTCTCCCTGTTGTCACGTTGACATCTATGTATAGCAGCACTGATCTCGTTTACATTGTTTTTTGATTTTTGGAAGCCAGGGACATCCACCCTTCCTAAGGTCGTGGGTGTGTGGGTTTTCTTTTTTTTTCTGAAGTTGTTTGAGCTGCTGCTGTTTCTGAAGAGGTGTGTTATGTGCTACTTGAAGTTAACCATGAACTGTGCTATCTGCTGATAGCCTGGAGATTTTGTTTGCTTTCCTACAGTCCTGTGCAGTCCAAGCAGGTGGACAAATACCTAAGAAGGGTTTGGCTTTGTTTGTGTTGTGTGTGGGTTTCTTCCTCTCGCCTCTCCACCCCTTTAACCCTGTAGCAGAAGCACTCTTGCACTTCCAGGGGTGCATGCTTTGTCTTGCTGAATCATGTTTAGAGAAGAGTTTAACAGTGCAATCAGAAACTTGGTGCTCTGCATGTGTTTCCAGCAGATCACGGAACACTGTGGCTACCAAGTTAGCCAAAGGATCGAGGAGGAGCTGTTTGAATTTACCTGATACACTGACAAATGAGTATCTCATGCCATGTTTGTAGCGCTTTATAATTCAGTGTAATTGTATGGTATGATTTCATGTAATCTGCTCTCTGTTTAACAGGGATTATCAGATCACATGGCTTATACAAGGTGTTGGGAAATAGCTTTTGAAAAGTTTCTGAATGTGCTGATTTTGTGTTATATATTCTCGAATACTTAGGTGTTTGGCATATTGTTAAAGTAATGATTATAATAACTGATAACCTATTTCAGCTGTGAGGGGCGAATCACCTAGGTGCTGCCATTATGCAGGCGTGCAGACTGATGCATGGAGAGCTAGCTGTCTGTCTGTTCTGGGTTTCTGCAAATATTAAGATAATTGTATTTAAAGCCCTGTACTGTTGCCATCGCATCATGTGTTGCCTCTCCAGTGCCTGACAGTGTGTGACAATAATGTATTTTTTTTTAAAGTTGTGATTCCTGAAACTGATTCCATTACTAAATACGTATCAAGATCTGTCCCTCCAATTCCTGTGTCTCCCAGGCTTCTAGATAGAAGCGTAGACACTGAAATATAGGTCCATCATTGATTGTCCCCTTGCCAGTGTTAACAGAAACTCTGTATATACTCCATATGATTTCTTTTGCTGCTTTTCAAGGTTCATTCATGTATTTCTTGATTAAAATGGAGATGTTGCATTGTTTCACCTTCACAGGGGCAATACTGATGTAATATCTAACAGTTCTTCTCAAAGGTCTCGTCGAAGTTTCAAGCTCCAAAAAACCCGATCCCATCCGTTGACTCTGTCAAAATATGCTGTGTAGTAGTAGTTCATCTTTCATATTCTTCTGCATGAAGGGTGACAGTGGCAAATTTCAGCTTCTGTGTGCTGCTAATATTTGGGGCTCAGCAGAGCCTATGCTTCAGGTTTCCTGGAAGCTATTAATAAAGCTTAAAGCCAGTTGCTAAGTGTGCAAAACTATTGCAGTCAATACGCTCGTGTCTCTATTTTCTTGTTCTTGTGTGTAAATGCTGGGTTATAAGATTGAAAGTCCTGTTTAATCTTGAATTAATATTTTGACCTTTCTTTAAATATTCATGGCTAAAAATAGATTTGCATCATGTTTACTTGATATTTCTCTCTCAAAAGTCTGCTGTCAGATTAGTCAATAAATGAGGGTTTTGTGACAATGTAGAGTGGTTTTAAAATTAAGATGTACTTTGTTATTCTCTTAAAAGAAATGTGCATATTCTCTCTTGAAACATGGCCTTTTTCAAAATGCCAATCAAGACGATACTGCTTTCAGTGGAACAAGTGGCATGTGTGTCTGTAGTTTTGCAAATACATCTCAATTCTTATTTAGAACATCTTTGGCTCTTTCTAAGGCCTTGGGGGGTATGTGTGTGTGTGTGCTTTTCTGATTAGGATGTGTCTTCAAGGATCAAGTAAGAGGGCAGAGCTTCCTCTTCTACTTCTGACCTCATATCTGAAACAGGTTTCCATCTGTAAGGTTTGTTAATACAGAGAAAGCTAATTTCTTTTACACCCAAAATGCACAGTGAAGGAGTGAATGGTGATGTGACTGCAGATTGAACGCAACGGCCCCAGCATCCTGTCGTCCTTGTGGGAACACTCCAGACTGCCCTGATGATGAAGTTGTCTGCCTGGTCTTCTCTGAACATTGCTGCTACTACTGGGTGCTGTTAACAATTCAGTTGCATTCCTTCCACGAGCTGGGAAGGATGTTGTGTGTCTTAAAGTTCCTGTACCTATTAATCTTTTCCAAAAGAAATATCAGTTAGTTTACTGTAAACATAGAGAATTAAAGGCAAGACAAAGCACTACAGTGGAAATCACTCCAGTAATATTGACTAAGAGATTTTTATTCACATACAAGAATGGGGTTAGGTGATTTGATCCTGACACACATTTTGTCCAGCAGGATAAAACCTTCTTGTTGGGTTCATAATCCCTTGCAGTTGGTGCCAGAAATCATGAATTTGCCTAGTGTGTGTTAGAGTAGAAGCAGGCTTACTAGTCACAAGTAGTCATACATCTTCTACTTCCCAGTATTTGCCTCATCCTTTCATCCCTTCAGTGTGATATTTCTTGGAACCTTTCATCTGGCTAAATGGGAGGATGGCTAGTTGTCTTCTGTGAATTTGATGAAGTCCAAGTCACTTCTCACAGGCAGAAGTACCTTTGCCACCTAGATCAGGTGCCCGACTGTCTAATGTACCATTTCACACAGCTTTGTGACCTTCCTAGAAACCGTGCTGTCCAAAAAAGTGTTAGGAGTGTTAGTATTGGAGTGTACCTGAAATGAAAAAAGGAAATAGTTGTCTTCTTTGCACCTGTAGTTTGATTTGTGCTTTGTAGCATAATATTCTGTTAAGTGCTTGGCTGAATGCCAGGAATTTGGAAAAATATTTGTAAATCCTGAAAGCTTCGCGGATTTCTCCTGAATGATTTGTAGTTGAAATCTTTATTCTGTGAAAAGACAGCAGTCATTATTTGTTATTCTCTTGTTTAAAAAGGTTGGTTGTCCAGCTGGGGCAGTTTTGCACTAGTGTCTGCAGCGACCAGCCCCCCAGTTCGTGTGGGTAGTTTCTGAAGGTCCAGTCGCATAGCGTTGTATTTGATAGTACTTCTGCCGTTGACTTGCAGGAAGAAACCTTCACAGCAAAAAGCCAAAGTGAACTTTTTGAGAAACCAATGAACTGAGTGTGGTTACTCCAACCATTTAGCAGGTACTTATAAAAATTGAACGCATTCAGAGAACACACAATCTGTTAGCGTAGTTAGGAGCTAAGTTTATACCAAATATAATCTCTGCCCATTTGAATCCACAGTGGATTTCAGATCCAAAAGTGGAGGACCTACTCATCGGGTCACTCGTTGGCATGCTCTTCCCCATGAAATGTAGGAAGGGCTCTTTTAGATTATTGGGGGATAGCATCTAGCAGATTATGCGTAACACTTGGGTAAACGTTAATTCGTAGAGTCCACAAGTAGATTTTTGGGTCTTGCTAGGCGTGCAGAAGTTGCTGTATTACCCTCAGTTAGCACTTTATTTAATCCTTTTCCCCCTGCTGTCCCTCCCCCATTATTCGGAGGAACCACAAGAGCAAAGTCTGCATCCTTTTATATGGCAAAAAGCCTGAGAAGGATCCTGTGCTCGTTTCCGTTATGATAAAAGACAAAACAACTAAATTAAATTGGAAGCAATCTTTGCATTACACAAGTCTGCATACTCCAAAATTCTCAAAACAAAAGAGGTGCAGGGGAAGCCAGTCACCATCGGAAAGGAGGAAAAAAGTGTCTCTGGACTAGAACTTTTACTGTTCCTTAACTCAGAACTGAAATATTTTAACTCCTCCGCAACCAGAGCCATTTAAGTTGCAGAATGCAAACAGCAAAGCCAAGAAAGTTGCACTGAATTTGGATGTTACCTGAATTTTGTTCTGTTAAGAAAATACATAATTTCAGAGCAAATATGCCTGTAGTTAATGTCAGTGACTTTGCTGCAATGGGATTGTCTGAAGCTGCAATTTGCACATGTTCACCAGGGAGATGTGTTAGCCAGCTAGAGGGAAAATGTGCTAGTGACTTGGCAGTGTAAAAATGCAGAGGAAATCCAAACTGTCTTCTAGCGTTCAGATTCTTTTTTTCCCTTAAAAAAAAAATAGTCGAAACTTTGAAAGACTAGACTATTATTTGTTATGGTTAAATTGGCCACTGACCCACTGGCATAGAACACAATCTTTTGCAAAAACTTGTTGCTAGATTTTATTTCATTGGAAATGGAGGAATGGAAAAGTTAACTGATCAGGTATCTTGCCTCATCCAATTTAATTATTTTAAGCAAAAAAAAAAAAAAAAAAAAGGTGGTTGCGGGTGGGGGGAATTCCTTGGAGCTCAAGTCACAATGTTATTATCAATTCAAATTCAGTGAGCTTTTCTATCCCTTGACTCTGAATGGAACCTGATCTCATGAAACAGAGAGGCTTTACCTGATTCTCTGTGTGTGTGTGCATATGTGCACTGAAAATTATTGCTAATATTTTTAGCCTTCTTTAATCTTTGTTAGAAATAAATGGAATAATCTACATGAATTTTTTTATTATTTTACATCATTATTTTACATTAAAATAGTAAAAATTATTTGCATTCATATAGGTTCAGAGTGAACTTTCAGCCTTTTGAAAGATTAGAGATGTTCTTTGTTGTCTGCTTGTGAATTAAATTTTCAGAAGGAACACAGGACTATCAGGTCACACTATGCCACATACTGAAATACACTGTTAGTGAAAACCTTTGCCGAGATGATACCCCTAATCTCTAAGGAACTTCAAAGCTCAGCGCTTAGAGAAGGGGAACTTTTCTTGAACTCACCGACTGGATGGGATGCTCTCAGGAAAGGCACTCAGCACTTTGCAGGATCGTTCCTTTTCTGTTGCAGAGCACTGCATGAGTCAGGACAAGGACTGGTTTCTGCTCGTGTCAAAGATGACCTGAGTGCCTGCCACAGAGATCCATGGCAATAGGGTTCAGCTGTTTACGTAGCCCAGCGTGAGCCCCAGCAGTGAAAAGGAAAGATGATTTTTGCAGCAAAGGCTTTAAAATAGGATTTAGTAAAAGCAAAGATAGTTTTCTAGCCCTCGCTCGATCACCTTGGCCAAATCACTTCATAACTCTAGGGTTTAGTTTCTCAACTGTACCACTGGGATAAAAATTCTGCGTTTTTCTGTTTGTTCAGGTCTAAAGTTATTTGGGCATAGATCTTGTGTAGTTTTTGTCTCTATGACATCTAGCACAAAGATGGTCTTAGTCTTAGTAATGCAATTTATACAGGCTACAACTACACACACAAGCTGTAGTTTGAATTGGGGCTGGGTGCGGGCATTTGAGGACAAAAACTGTCCCCTAAAATGTATACGCAAATATATGCAGGATACCCGGAAAATCTCACGAGCCTGCAGTTCATGGTTCTGAATTTTCCTCCCTGGTTACAGTTGACAATGTCACCAAAAACTAGCACACTGTGAGGAACATGGCTTCCTCTTCTGCTTTAGCTGTAAGTGATATCAGCAACTGTTTGTGGAAAAATACAGAATTTAGAATTTGATGGTTGGCAGGTAATAATTCACCTTTATAGGTTTCTCAGGAAGCACTTTTTGCAGTGGATCATTCAGCAATGAGACCAGCATGGCATTGTGTTTAATAGACCTTGATTTATCCAGGATGGGATCAGAGGTAAATGGTGCAGGGATTACAAACCAAATGGAGCAAAAACTTTGTTATTTCTGCAGACTTTCCCATTTGAGATGACTACGATAAAAAAATATTTCTGCAGAAGTGATATAATCCCATAGTAAGTTTGTGATGAAAGTGAAATTTGCCTTTTCCAAAAAAAGGGGGGAAAAAACGTCTTGTTTTTAAAAAGCATTTTGAACAAAACGTGAGAATTCCAAGTTCTGTTGATAAGACACTGTAGTTACCTGGCCGTGTCTCCCTCGTGACTGATAAGTTACAGCTTTATTTTGATAATGTAGTGGTGGTGAGATAACTGAGACAAAGGAGGGTCTTTCTCATCTTACATAAGTGGCTACCCTCAGGTAAAGCAACTCAGTTGTTCATAAGTTGACCCATTGACCTTCTAATCACTGGCAAATTATCCACTGCTTTATTCTACAGTCTTCATTATGCACTGTTATTAAACAGACTAATTTCTTTTGTATTAGGACAGGATCACTGAGGTGCAATAATGACCCTTTTCATCAACTTCAGTGAAGGGTTATGGAAGTATTTCTGTGATTTTTACATAAATTTTAGTATATTGCAATAGTTCCCATGGCAGTTTTTCAGGCATTTGTGATGCGGAGAGTGACACTGTGGGCTTTAGGTGCTGTGTTTTATAAAATGTTAATGTTTTAAAAGCTGAAGTCCCGAGAGAGGGAAAGTCTTCATACAAGGTGTCTCCTGTGCCAGAAATAAGAAAATCACACAAGTTACTTCTGCGGCCCTTCCTCCTTCTGCATACACTGGAGCCACAAACCCAGTCAGACCCTCTTCGCAGAGCTGTGGCCTTGTCAGCAGCGATGGAATTTGCAGCTGGTTTTGTGTGTGTTGCTGAACTGGGTTCAACTCTTCCCACGTAGACCTGCTGCACCAATGTAAGCGGTAGCTTGCGCTGGAGCTGCTTGCTGTGGTTACTGTGCCGACACCAGGGCTTTGTACAGGTGAAGGTACTTCTACAGAGGGAGGTTTGTAGACTAGCAAAACCCCAATGTGAGTGACCTCTCTAACCGTTGATTGACAGAATAGTCTGAAGCCTGAGCTCTACAGCACACTTCAAGTAAGTCTGAAGGGAAAAAAGCAGGAAATATGTTTTGCCTAAAATAACAGAGATAACTTGATGTTGCTTGCATGATATTTTTTAACGTTTCCCATCAGTCTTTTCACTAAAGCATTTCCAGTTTTTCAAAGGATTTATTGTGAAGGTATAGGGAGCATGGGGGAGGGCAAACAAATTAGGGGTTTAAAATTACTATTAAGTATCTTATTTTCAACCCCTTTGACTGAGATCCTCAGTTCAGAAGGAAAGAAATCAATGAACCATAGTCTACATTTTGAAAGAGAACTAGTGAGCTTAAGTTTCCAATATTAAATATCTTGAAGACACCCAATTTTTCGGAAAGCTGCAAGTATCTGCATTCTACACAGACATTTCCTTTTTGATGTTTCCAATGGGATAGCAAATGCTGGGACATCTAAAGTCAATCTGGAAAGCTTAAAACTTTGTTTTTGATAAGTGTTTATTTCCCAGTGTCCTTTCAGCTATGAAGGGATGGAACTTTTTGTACTTCATAATGTATGAGCTAAAAAAATTCCAAATCTAACTATTTCCCCAAAATTTATTTTCAAAGTTGATGATTGGGAGAAGTTACCAACACCGCTGAGTGAACAAGTAGATCAAGTCAGAATTTAGCCCTTACCAGGCTTTTGAAAAGCTTAGTATTTGATCTTTTTCCTCCTCCTTTGTGTTTATTTGGATTCTTTTGACTCTGAGCTGTGTCATCAGGAGCAGAAGCAGAACTATTGTGTACTCAGATGGGGTATACTCAGTATGTCCTGTGCATAAAATCAAAGAATTTCACAAATTACCATGCAAACCTTATCTGACCTTTCAGAACAGAATTTCCTCTGTTCTAGGGTCTGCTTTTCACCAACTGTGCTGGTCCTTCTGTAGTCCTTTTTATTATTGGCATTAGAAAGCCTGAATTTATGATCTGGAGCCTTGGCGGAACACATTGTGAGAAGCACCAGGTAGAGAAATAGAAACGGGGCTCAGGTGACAATGTGGTACGAATAGTGTGATAAAGTGTTCCTCTTCTGAAGGACAAAGGCCTAAAGTGCGAGAACCTTTCCGTTTATGAGTTTGTTGCTAATCCCTTTAAAACTGGGAGATGAACTTTTGTGTCAATGGGAGCAGGAGTAGGTGCTCAATCTGTATTGTTGTAATGCTGAACTGGCTGTATGTTTAAACTCTCCATTTTCAAACACGGTCTCAAGCGCCTAAACCCATAGTGGTGCAGAAAACAGAACAGAAAGCTCTCATTTTGAGGCAATCCAGCTGTGTGTTCGTTCCAGTACAGCTCATCCTTAGTTGAGGGGCTCATGCTTTCCTGTAAGCACATGGAGAGAGAATCCCAGTGAAACCTTTACGATCCCGTTTCATCAGTATGTGTTTGTAGGATTGAGCTTAATCAGAGCAACATATACTCTCTTAGAAGAGTGTCAGTGAAAAACCACAAAACAAGACTATGTTTGTTGAGTAGATGAACTGCAAATAATTCAGTCAATTGCAGTGTAAGAAATGAACTGGTGTTAAATTCTTGCAAACGGGTGGGTATTTTTTTAAGCCACTGGTAGGGGTAAGCTATGGGTATTTTAGTCCCAAGTCCTTTGTTGCCAGATTTGAAAAAAAATAAATCAAGTGAAATCAAAGGCTTGGGTTTGCATGATGGGAGCTATATGGAGATTGTGTCTGGTGATTAGCGTCTCTCACAAAAAGTACTCTCAGTTCAGGTTCACAGAATTATTTCCCTGTTATCTTTGTTGTCGATAGCATGATTGTATATAGATTTCCACAGAAGTGTTCTGTTATTTTGGAGTGAAAGGGACCTGTTGTATTGTTTAAAACGCACTTGTTCCAATTCTGAGTACTTTCCATCTGTTTTCCTATTTCCTTCCTCTTGATAGGAGCAGCATTTCCTCCCCTTCTTACTCTGTTGGAGGGGTGGAGAGGGAGATTCTGTGCAAAGCCTTGCTTAGCTCTGTGTTATAGGATATTGCCCAAGATTTAAGCCCTGTCTTTGGGAAAAGAAAAAGGGAAGGAGGGAAGAAGGAATAATTTTTGTTCGTTTGTTTCAAAGGCTTTTGGGAGCCTAGATAGAGTAGGATCACCATTTTTGCTACCTTAATAGCTTGTGGGTGGCCCACACGATACAAGTTTGGGCCCTAGTCCAGGTCACGGTGAATTAAGGGTCCACAACAGAAGAACCCTTCTTCAGCAAGCGCTAATTTCTCCCTCCTTCCTCTCCTATCACCACACACACTTCTCTTTGCAATTCCAGCGGACGGCCGAACGTGCCGAGTTGGCAAAGGAGGAGCGTTTATTCTTCTCTCACCCTTGATAGGTAGGTCCTTCCGTGCCCCTCTGTGGGACTAGGAGAATAATCCCTGTTTGAGGCACACTGGTCGTCTTTCTGCCCATGCTGTGAGATAGGCAGAGCTCATCCAGGCTGTCAGCCATCTCTTGCCTGTGTGAAATAAAAGCGAAGAAAGAAATTAAGAGGAGAAGAATATGGAAGAACCGCAGATTTCCCAGAAAGGCACCTGGGAGGCTGAGCACCGCAGGGCGACGGCAGTGGGGCTCTGTCTTCGGCTGACCCCCAGCTGCCTATAACACTTCTTATGTAACCTTGTCTTCCCCTCAGAGCTGTATGGTATAATGGATTTCTTTAAATTAATAATGCGTAAAAGGAGATTTACACCGCAGTGCTAAAATATTGTCTTTGCCTTTTATTCATGCATTTGTCACTGTAATCTCTAATAGAGGTGTTCAGTGGGGGGATAAATAATGAAGGCCAAAAAACTCTGTCATAATCCAGAACCATTTGCAAATTCATCACCAATATTCTTTTGGAAGCAGAGACAGAGGGAAATGAAAAATATATACTGGTGCTAATATATCTCACTGATTTCCATCTCCCATTTATTCAGAGAACCTACTTTGAGCTATGATAGAATGTGAATCCTAGGAATTGCCATTCCTTTTTAAAGACGAGTCTAAGGCTGCTACTGAGCCTCTCAAGCAACAGATTAAATATAGTCAATGAATACTAAGTTAATGTACTTTATGGTCAGACATAATACACTTACCTTGTGTTTTTTGATTAATTAGGGTTTAAGTTATATACAAAAGAGTAAGGAAGTTGTAGCAATTCTTTAGCATTTAAGCTGCTGTGAAAGCTTTTTAAGGCATGTTTAAAAAGGCAAGAAAATAAAAGCAAGTATTTTAAAGTAGAGATCCTGTAAAGAATTTTTTATTCATTATTAAAAGAATGGCTGAAATAAGTTAGAAGAGCCATCCTGAAACAGATGCAATTTCTCATGCAGTTCAGATTCCTTTAACCTTCATAAAAGATGTTGCAACTCCAGAATTTTGAAATTGTGGTCTTGGGACAAAAGAAAATGTGTTATTGCAAAAGAGCTTCCCTTGTCATATTTGCTGACCATCTAAGCCTATGAATTATTACAAAATTTAGTGGGTAAAGACTTCTTTTCATGGATGATGTGTGGCATTATACAGGGGTTATTTGGGTAAGGTCAGGATACAGCATAGTATGCTTATACATTAAGTTAAAACTAAACACAGGCCATTTTATACCTCTTACTGGAGCCTTTATGATTGCCCTGGTACCCAGCTGGGTAATTTGATCGAACCCAAATCGGCTTCTACAGTGTTCCTAGCATCCAAAGTAGTGAGCTGCAAAGGAAGGGACTGAAAGCAAAGGAACTGAAAGAATAGGCTCAGTTTGTAGGAGGGGGTTTCCTTATCAGCAGATAGCAAGGAGTATTGTTGCTGCTCTGATCTCTGTCAGCAAAGACCAGTCTGTGTTTTTACTGACTTTATTGGATGACTGTACGGCAGCAACACTGCAACTGGTGTATCGCAGTGGAAGATGTTTCAGGGCGTGAAAAGTTTGGGCCTAATATATATACTAAGGTAGTGACATTGTGCTTTGTAGCCTGTGAGCTTAAAAGTGCCTGGACTTAATGGAATCTGCTGTTCTATGTGCGATTGCTCCCTGCTGCCAAGCCGGGGCTCGGTTAGAACCAGCAAGCAGAGTGAAAACAGAATGTAGTAGCACTCTGAAAAGGGGGAGAAGATGAAATATATCACAAGATAATAAGAAAATAAACCATTAAAAGGCTCTGTTTCCTATTATCATGTGGTTTTATGTTAATGAAGTTGTTCCAGGCCTGTTTGAGTTTAACTCAAGCAGGGGAATATGAGTAATATGAAAAATATGTGGGGATGAAGACCCTAAGTTAAAAAGTCTGTGAAACATTTAATGTTTTCATTCACCATGCATTTCAGAAGAAGATATAAAGCAGCCAGAAAGTGGTACGGAAAAAACATTAAGTGCCAGATTTTCCTTTTTGTGATCTCTGCATCTCTGAATGTGTGTTTACAAAAGCAGGGCAAACTTGACAGGGATGCTAGGGTGGACAGCTGTGGTGATGACCAAGTTCAGATTCATTTACTCAGTTTACCCATATTTACGTAAATGCCTTGATGAATCTTAGAATTCCAGAAAAGATGACATGAGTGATAAACTGCCGTCTCTGTGTAGGGTATCTGTCCAGATTTAAATAGTGTTGGCTTTTTTTAAACAGCTAATTGATTTATAAATGAAGAAAAAAGTAGTGGAGGTAGAATTTGGAAAGCATCTTTGATCAGAAAAATGGAAAATCATGAAAATGTCCAAACAGAGACTTGAATATTTTTTATAGTGTTTTGTTTCAGAAGAGCTAAAAAAATAAGCTCTGACCTGAAATGACCTAAATTTAAAAAAAGGAAAAGAGAAAGCATGAAAGGACTAAGATGTCCCAGATTTAGAAAAGCAGATTCCGTTGTGAATTGAGTTGATCTACATTTTTGTATTATTATTTTTTTCAGTTAATTGAAAACCTTGAAAAAAATCTGCTGTCATTTAATATGCATTGAGCTCTTTAAATTAATTCTTGCTTTGAGAATGAACTAAAAAATCATGATCTGGGATAGCAAGGATCATATCCAGGAATGGGTTGGAAAAGGTTCCTAACTTATCTTGTGGGGCAGCAGCATGCTTTCACAGCTTTTGTTGTTTACTGTACATGAAGACCCTAATTTTGCTCCTGACTTCTTTAGATCAGTAGGGTCCAGAGCACAGATCTAAGATACACAGAGGTGCTGCAGATGAAATAGTGAGCTGAGTTCAATTGGAAGAGCTCTCAGAAATGGCTAAGAGCTAAGAAAAATAAACACAGAGAAGCTGATTTCATTGTTCACTGTCTCAGGTTCACTGTACTGGCTGCTGGTCATGCATCATACCTAGCATTTGGTCAGCCAAAAGAAGTTAGGGTTTTTTGGATGTCTGGGGTTTTTTTGGTCTTGTTTTTGTTCGTTTGGGGTTTTTTGTTTGTTTTTTAAAGTAACTTTGCTTTCTATCTTCCTGCTGGATATAACAAGAGTAGTAAAGCTAGGGACTCTGAATCTACACCTTGCCCCAGGCAGGTAAAAGATGGTCTTTCTCTCTTTCAAAGCAAGACATCTGTTTTTGTAAAGAAAAAGTCTTAAAAATCAAAACAGAGATAAAGAACCTATCACCAATTTAAGGAAAGTAATTTTTTACAATGCTGTTTCAAAAAGAGAACTTTCTGTAATAACTTCCATGCATATAGTATTCTAAATCGACTGCAGAATTAAACAAAAGGTAACATAGGAAGAAAGGCACGGAACACAAAGACAGGTAAGAAAATTGGTTTTCAGGTGAGATGCAAAATGACCTATTGAAGGGGGATAGAATGGGCATGGCCATGAAAGGAAAGTAAGAGGAAAGGCTCAGCACCAAACTAGGTGCAGAGGTGGAGTTTGATGAAGTTTGGTGCTGTGCAACCTAAGTTTAAACACTGAAAAGATACAAAAATTGAAATTTATGTATTTATTTATTTTTAAAAAGTATTCTTTACAGGGTATAGAGCTTTCTTGAGCATCTGGGAAGATTGTTGTTCCAGGTGGATGATGTTGTTAATAGGCAATATTAGAAGACAGTAGCTATATTTAGTTCTAAATAAAAATAAAATGCTAATTTTGAGTGGTGTATTTTCAGTGCATCTGCATTTTTTCCTGAAAAATAAACAGTGAAAAATAACAGTCATTTAGATACCTGGTTAAGAGCATAAGAATTTTTCCTCTTAAAGAGAAAGCTTTAAGTTCCCTTTGGTAGCAGTTAATATTTCAAACAATGTGGGACTATTGCTGGCCAGTACGAAGCAAAATGTAAAAATAGTTTTATCTTAAATATTTTTCTTAATAATAACTTCAAAGGCAGAAAAATTGCTTGTTCAACTGCAGTTGACTGTTGTATGCTGTGGCCTGGCAAAGCCCAAGCTGTAGGGAAGAGAAGACCTTGCTTTTTGGTGGTGTTATTGGACAGCCTGGAATGTGGATCATTTTGCCATGGTATATGGCCCAACAAAAGTATTTCGAGCAGGAGTAATACAGGAGGAAGAAATGTTGTGTCATGTAGATCTATGCGTAGAGATCTTTCCAGGGCTAAAAGAATTGTATCAAGTTTTATAGTAAATTCTTCCAGATTTAGCTATCAAGTCTCAATGAAAATCTTCATAATCAATAGTGGAGAGTGTAACTAGCCTGGGTGCCGATGGGCTGAAGAGGTGGTGGAACGGAGAGGCAACCACCAGTTGTTAAATGGCACAGTTAGCTTTATTTCACTACTTAGACCAGTGACCTCCTGCCTGTGAGTGAGGAGATAGGGATGCTGAATGTAATATTACTGAGGAAGTTGGAGACCCATGGGGGAGATCTGTAGGAGAGGGTGCAGTAAGGCTGAGTGTTTCTTTCCCCATCTCTTTGCTTCACGTCCTCTAGCAGTTGTGCTCTCTACGGGAATCAGGGAATCGGACAGGGAGGGAGGAAGGGCTCCTGCCTGAGGGAGATGGATGCTGGAGGCTGCCCTAGAGCCGTGATTTTGCGATCACCTTTAAAACCTGGCTGGATTGGATGACACTGCTGAGCTAGTCCTGAAACAGATGACTCCAGACGGGTGTTCCATGCAGCACAGATTTTAAGTAGAATGCTGCTTATTAGCCTCAGTGCTCTTTTTTCATCAAAACTGAGTTCTTAAGAAATGAAAGGTAGTTGGTTGTGTTGTCCATAAGGCCATAGGAACCTTTGTTAATCCAAATGGGTGAACAGGCTGCTGTAGAACCAGGGTTAGTGGTTTGCACCTAGACCGGTTCTTGTTCCTGCTTTGATGTTTAAATTCGTAGAAGTTGTAAATGGGACAAAATGGCTTCAGGGTGGAAGAGTATAAATTGGCACAAGGTGGGTACTTGGTGCTGTCAGTAGTGCAGAGAAAATGGCAGCAGATGGAATCCCTTATAGCCCCTGGTTATTACTGTATCTGAGTTGCAACATTAAACAGGAATATCACCTTGCCTTCTGTTTTGCTGAAATGAATTAACTGACAGGAAATCATGGATTTCCGAACCCAGCTTTCCTTACGACATTCCTCGCTGCAAAAGGAGAATTAAACTGGTGAAAGTGAGTAACAAGAAACAGGTTCTAAAATTGCTCTATATGGTAAGAGTGAAACATCATCAACCTGTTTAGCAGCAGTTCCACTGCTTTTAAAAAAGGGTTTGAGAGAAAGATAAACTGTGATTGAGGGAATTGAGAGTGCAGGGAATTGATTAGTAGATGGTGGGTTGCAATGGAGACATAATGTCTGTTAGAGGTGGTGATGCACTGCGAACACCCCAACAACTGCTTTGCAGCACTGGTCCT
Organism: Mycteria americana; assembly: GCF_035582795.1. Classification (NCBI taxonomy): domain Eukaryota; kingdom Metazoa; phylum Chordata; class Aves; order Ciconiiformes; family Ciconiidae; genus Mycteria; species Mycteria americana. The sequence continues at coordinate 10,189,068 of NC_134382.1, forward strand.
CGCAGTCTGTGTTACAGCAGTCCTAATTACAGTATTTTGCTGTATATACTTTCCTAATTGGGGGGAAGAATCCACTGAGCACTTCTGAAAATTCTCCATTAACTCCCTTATTAGGTCATGAATGGAAAAAAAGCAGTAAAAACTTTCGAAAGAGATTTTTGGAATTCTCACCATGGTTTTATTATCTTCATAACTTTCAATGGTCTTACTGTTGAAACTGCTTTAGTGGGAGTTACGAACTGATGGCACAGGGCAAGACTGAAAGAATGCAGTTTCTTTGCCACTGCTTGTACAATACAGCAGGAACATTGAAAACTGTTGCAAAGATTCATTCTTTTCCCTGTTCTTCCACTACCGCAGAGCATGTGTAAGTCTCCTTCCTCATGCGCTCGTACGGGAACTGCGTTTCTTCAGATTTCCCTTTTTGGCTGTTTCTGCTGACGCTGTTTTTCAATTTAAAAATTGCAGTCAAGTACATGTATTGTTTTTGATTACTGCAGCACTGTCATAAAGAGCACAAAGACTGTGCCATTTAAAAAAAAATTAAATTTTCAAAGAATTGTAGTGGTTGGGTTTGGTGTGTATCTTTTCTGAATATTTTGCACAGTGTTCAGAAACTTGAAATTAGAAGCCACGTTAAAGGAAAAAAAATGGGGCTCTATGCCAGAAAGCACCGTGTGTTACACTGACAGTTTCTTTCAAAGTGTTTCCAGGCACAAGTGGCTAGTGCTCTATGATCTGGAAGCCAACAGCTTTCAGAGACTGTTATTTTGGAAGCAGGATAGGAGGATTCATTCAATTCCCGATGAAATGTGGTTACTTGAAATCTTCAAGGGGAGAGGCCTTTGGGAATAAGCTTTGATCAAACCAACTGTGTTTCTAAGGATTTCCAAAATTGGCCCCTGAAAAGTACTGCTGATTTAAGAGGTTACCGTTCCTGCCTTCTCGCTCTCTCGGAAGTCACCGGAGGGAAGGCAGAATTGGTGATAGGTGTTCTTTGCACCCAAAGCCTTACCTTACATACCACCGCTGCTTTGGTTTGTTAATACCCAAAGCTGCAGACTGCGGGAGGAGTGACAATTGGCGTGGAAGGTGGGGAGGGGAGGGCAGCTTGAGACAGAAACTTGAAATTACACTGCTGCAAGTCACCACAGCTCGTCTGGGGGCTTTCTGTGCCCTAGTGAAAGTCAGCAGAATAGGCTCCCCGAACCACCTAGGCAATTAAAAAGAAATTAATACATGGTGCTTAATGGAAGTACTTTTGGGTTACAGTAGGTGACTTGGTGTTTCTCCTTCTTTCCTCCTTCTCTTAGCACCTTTGTGCCTTCTTCAGTTTTCATGAGTAGCTTGCCTCTGCTCCACAGTTACTATCTAATTTCTCTTTTCTCTCTCTCTATCCCTTTTTTCCCTGCCTCAGCAGCTTAAAAAAAAAAAAAAAAAAAGATCCTTTCTTTCCTAGCCCTGTGGCTGTGCTCTCCTTTCCTCTGCTCGTGTCCCAGAGCCGTGCTCGGGTCAGCAGCAAGCTAACGCTTTTGTCAGCGTGATTAATAGCGCTGTGGATTGTCGTTAATTCACTGGCTAATGACTGCAACTCTGGCCGCTCCTGGAGTAATCGGGTGATGTATGTGGGGAGCGCGCACCTCATGGCAGAGGTGAAAATCATTTCGACAAGTCAAATATTGTCACAGGGAACAAATGGCTCTCCCTGTTAATAAAAATTAATGAATTTTTTTTACCACTGGCCTGCTAAATGAAGCTGTGGAGTGACTGAGTGGAGGGGACAAGCTCGGTGGAATTAAGCACTTTATTTGATGGTTAAAACTATAAAGATCTTTATTACGGTTGTGATAGGATGTGGCAAGTGTTGTTGGGGATTTTGTTGGCGTTCCAAAGAGGTTTGCTCAGATGCACAGAGGCTTTTTGAAAGTTTGTGTCTGTGTTTGCATTGGGAGGGAGAAGAGGGAGACAACAAAAGAGGTTTGATCTGGTACAGTGGGGATGAGTGTTTAATATTAAAGTAGTGGGTCCCTCCCTCCCTTCATTCTTTCAAGGATGTATCCAGAGTGCCCTGGCCACTCTTGGGCGCAGAACTTTGGCAAAGCCAGCCCTCTGTGCTTGCCGAGTGCTGCTGGCTAGCTTCTTCCTTTCTATCATTTCCTTCCCAATCAAGCCTTCAATTACACTGGTATTGAAATCACTGTTGACGCTTGCTACCAAGCCTAGGCATGGAGTGGTCCTCCAGGAGAGGTTGTTCTTGTCCCTGGTTGCTTTTGAGACTAAGCTGGAGAATGGGGTGAGAGAGGAAGAAATGACATGGCAAAGGCAGCATCCTTGAAGAAGTCAGCAGAATTTTTTGACACTGCAGCAGGAACCGGTACTTGATTTACCTGTTAACTGGTGAGCTACGTCTCATAGGTAATTAGAAACGAGTTTGGCTTGGTTTCATGAGGACTTCTGATTCTGTCTGTGCTGATGAGAAATGTTGGGTCCTATTAGTGAGGTAATTGCCTTTAGATGCAATCTATAGAGCATATGGCTCTCCAGTGGGCAAGGTGCAGCCCACCAGTACCTCCGATTCCAGAGGGACTAGTGGGAACATGGCTTGAGTCCTTGTGGCGTTGGTTTATGGAACTGCTGCAGATAGGTGCACTCTTACGGAAATGATCGGGGAGCTTTGATCAACTCCTTGCTGGCGTTAGCCGCAACTTTTATACCCTCGCCAAGCTGACTGATGAAGGACCATTTGAAAATCCTAGTATTAGGTAGAAAACAAATGTCAGATAACCCTGCTGTAAGACCTTATTTGTTTTATCAAATAGGTATGGGAAATCTTCTTCAAGCAACTTCATTCTGAAGTCATGTATATGAAGAAAAATACCACTTGACCTGTCAGAGATCTTTAACATTTTCCAAGTTATCACATATTTGGCTATCTAGGGAGCAGAAAAACAGAGGGATTAGAGAAGGAAAACATGGGGAAGCTTTAAACAAACAAACAAACAAAAGGCCTCAATGCTATGCCGGAATGAATGTTAAGTGACCAGGTTCGCTTTGCGGCGCGGGGCACAGCAGCAATCCTGCAGCCTTTTTTGTGTGTGTGTGTGCTGTGGGGAAGGCTATCTTGCCTGCTACGTTTCTTCTGTTTTCTGTAAAGATGCTCTGACAGAGACCATCTTGCTGAACACAAGGGGAAATATTTATACTACTTAAAAATGCATTGCTTTTTACAACAAGGTGTAGATACTATCATGGGAGAAGTAAAGGCTTTGTATACTTTGGGTTGTGTTTCCCTTAATGAACTTTTTTTCCTGTCTGAATTTAATTTTAATGTAAACATGTTTGCTGCATCTAGGAAAATGATCTCAAAAGAAGAACCACAAGAAAGCAAATGCCATTTTTGTGATTTTAATCCACTTTTATGGGTAGCAAAGGTTAGAAATGTGTTTAAATTGCTGAATGTAGCGAAAACTTTCTGCATCAGGGATTATTAATTGTCATGTAATTCAGGATGGAGATGCTCTCTTTCAAACTAAACACTAAGCAAAGTCTTGATTGGTTTTGACTGGTAAAGTTCCCATTAGGATCTTAACTCCTGTTTCCTATGCAAAAATGCAATAGTGTATTGGATAATGATGTATTGTCCAGGTTTCATGTTTGTCTTCGAGGTGGAGTGTTCTTCCCTTGTGCTTTCAACTGGGTGCAGCGCTTCTGAGTGCTGGTAAATGAGAAATTTGATTCCAAACATGACCAGTTTAGAGATGTCTAAAAAAATATTGGAACAGCTGGTTTATAATTTGTACATTGTATTAGAGACCATGGGGATTCTATAAATGCAGGAGAACAGCAAACAACATCTTGCTGCAGCTTCTGCTTTCGAAGTATATTTTACTGGTGTACTTGAACATTGGGTTTGGCGTATCTTTCATAGGAAAATCTACCCTATTTGTCAATGAGAGAGACAGAATAAATTAAAACTTGATTAAGCAATCCCAAATCTGGGTTAAGCGTTACTGTGTTTAAAAACCAATTCTTTGTGGTACATAAGAAACAAAGAGCCTGTCTTTTGAAAAGACTTTGAAAACTATAAATTTAAACTTAGTAATTTATGTAAAAGTCCACTGGTACTTACTTACATAGAACAATACCGTATTAAATAAAATATACGTTGTTTTGGCCTTGTCTAGGACACTGTAGATCCATTCATATTTTTAATAACATGTCTGTGAGCTTATACACAGATATCTGGTGCTAGGAAATTAGGCCAAGAACCGTGTGTATTCAATTGTAAAAAGTTTTCTGATGGGGCTGGACAATATTTGTTGAATAAATCTTAATTGCTGTGTGGGACTTTATCAGTATTATTTAACTTCCAACAAGAAAGAGAATTTTTTTAACAAGGCTAAAATGTTGGTTGTTCCATAAAGTTATGTTGAAATATCTTGAACTTGAAGTGATTTCGCAATGTTGAACTGAAATATTTTGGAACATGTTATTAAAGAAAAAATAAATCAGAACTTATACCTTTCTTCCAATGAAAATTTCAAAGCTGTATCATTTTTTATGGGATTGCTGTGAGGATTTTTGAAAGAACAATATTTTTCCAGGCACTTCCGTATCAGTTCCTTGTTCTGTAGATACTGATGCAGAAGGAGAAGCCCTAGCTGCATAGCAAAATTTCACTGGTTCATCTACGTATGCACATTTAAGTCATATAGTTAAGCTTTGGATCCCGTTTCCAAACCCTGTTTCATAGAGACCCTCACCTGGTACGAAGGCTCATTGCCTTGGTTACCTTGTACTGCTGTAACTCAGCATTCCATATTGCTCCAGTCTGTGGCTTCTGTTGGACTCCTTAGAGGTCCAGAAAGGTCCCTGGTCAGGGCTCATGGCAGGGTTTGGTTTACGTCTTATTTCCAGAAGAGGAGGCTGGAAGTGTAATGTCACTTGGGAAAAGGTTTAAGTTTTCCTAAAGCAAAAGCCGTTATGGTGGATCTCCTTAAAAGAACCAGCCTAGCAAAGGAATGGTGAAGCTGGCAAGACTCAGTTTTCTTTTCTCTGTTGTCTTGTGGTTTTTTGGTTTTAATTGTAATTTTAATCATGCCTTTTACTTGAGGGAGCCCTATTCTCTTTACTTAGGATCATGGGCCTCTGGCAGCCAAAGTCTGCTTATCCAATGTATTTGAGCCCGTTAGCTATCTGTACAAGTCTTTTTTTTTCCTCTTTTCCTTTTCTTTTTTTCTTTTGTATATTTTTGTTAGCCCGGACTTTTTATTTGAAGAGAACAATAGTTTTGGTTTTGTTTTTTTTTTTAAAGCATCCGTACTGTTTTTTAAATTACGTCAAGCTGTTGCGATACATATCTCTCAGAGAATTGTTTTCACTGTGGAATTGGAGCTTCCACAAAGCCACATCTAAATTCCTATATGCTTCATTATGTGTTTTTTCCATTTATATTATATTCTAATATACTCTTCTGCAGCTATCCTTGAAAAGTGTTTTTTAAACTACGTGAATGAGATTGAAAGTTGTCAGCTGGGCAGAAGATATTAATTTTCAAATTTATAGTAAATGAATACCTGGCAGAATATACCTCTCTCAGAGATGGCTGAATTTGCTTCAAATAGTAAATAACATTAGCCAGAGCTTCTCCTTCCTGTCTTGCTCTTAATCGCTGCAGTCTCCTTTGCCATAGCAGGCTGACCAGTCCTGACATGCATCTCTTTAACGTGGCCATGTGACTGTTAAAATCCAGGAGCTGAAGAGTTAAGGCACAAATAAAATCTCAAGTTCAGACTGTCAGCTTAGATAGTGCTTAGCAAGGGTCGAGGAAAAAAAGCCAGTTGTGATTTAGAAGAAAAACAGTGAGATTTGACCAATTCCATGGAATACCTTTCTTAGCCCCAGGGCAAGTGGAAGTGGTATATTAACCAAGGAATAGAGCAGAGGAGGAAAAAGGCCAAATCACATTTCTTTGAAACAAAGAGGCTTTTTACCAGGAACAAGCCTTGATAAAAATTACAGTGGCATCGCAAGTCATTTCACCCGCTCTGCCTCAGGCTATATTAAAGCAGTGAGGAAATAGGGGATGCAGCAGCCCTGAAATACAAATACAGTAGTCCCGGGAGCGTTTTTAGTATAAATAATCCTTTTTAGAATAATGTAGTGGCTTTAAATAGGGCCAGGTGGTGGGTGCAACACCCAAGATTGCTTTGGAAGAGAGCTGAGGGAGGTAGGATAGCGTACCTCTGTCTGGATGTGGGTATGTGCCCTGCAAACGCCTCGTCTTCCTCCTGCTTCCACATCTTCCCATATTCTGACTTAAAACAGCATCTAATGAAATCAGCTTAAAAATCATGTTAATGGATCTGTCAAGCTAAGCCATAAGAACATTGTGGTGTGTTTGTGAATTGAACGGCTCTAAAACTACTGCAGAGTTCCCTGGCGTTGGGTGAATTTCCATTGGAGATCATGAGATTCCTACAAATGTATCCCCTGCTGCTTCACGTTTATTCACAGCTCCTTGGGCAAGTCCTGTAACCCATCTGCAAAACACTCGGGAAACCTACCTGTTTAACAGTATTTGTTCACAAAGTGTTAGGGAAGGGTTGTATGTAGTGTTATTTGTGGAACTTGCTGTCACTCCTGTCCTGCATTTTGCAGGAAAAGTCTAGGAGCACTTTCTCAGTCACAAGTGACTTGTAAGTAGAATTCAGTGGAAAAAAGCACTAGGATTAAACGTAGGCTTAGTTCTTTGTCAGGTACTTTTGTTTTTGTTATAGAGAGGAAAGCCTGTCTTTAAAGAGCACTTCAGTGATCAGGAAAAAAAATGTCCCAAACAGTATTCTCTGCAGAGGTGCTCACAATGCAAACATTTATCAAAACTAGGTTATGAAACGTTTTGAGGAGAAATAGAGAGAGATCTCTGCAGAGAACAGGATGTAAAAGACCAGTTGTGTTTCTTACTGTCATCGCTTGCCCCATTAAAATTCTATTTTTTCACAGCAGTTAAACCTTTCTGTAATCCATCAGAACACTGGTAGCTGGAGGAAAGGTGCGTGGCCCAGGAGTTCAGGTTTGTTCCCATAATATCAGTAACTTGACTCCTCAGCCTAATGGTGGGAAATACTTGGTAGACCTCTAAGTCAGTCTTTGCTGTGAATTTTCTGTATTTGCACGTTCGAAGTCTGACAGGTTAAACGTGAGCTGGAAGTTGACTGAATGGATTTAGTTAGAGGTGTGTCTTGGCCAAGAAGGTCAGATGCAAATTTGAGGTTCAGTTGCCATCGCAGTGCTTGATTGTTGCAATGTTTTCCCTCCACAAAGCTGTATCATCAATTTATGGGCAATTACTGTTAAGAAGAATCAGTTGGTAATTCCTACTTTTAACGGTTGTGAAAAGAGGACTGACAGTACGATCACAAGGCTCTCTAGATGTTCGGAAGATGCCCAGGACACAAACACAATTACTTGTGACTCTCATTGTGGTTTCAAGGCCACCATTAGGCTTGGTGGGCTCTAGAGGCAAGTTAAGGATGTGTGGGAGCACTGAAATAAAACTCAAAGCCAGTCAGGGGCTGGCTGTAAAACCCCACAGCATTCTGTGTGCTTCGGAAGCGAGTCCATGGAAAGCGGGAAAGCTATTTCCAGCTGATTTTTGAACAGAAGCCTCCGCTCCCAGCCCCCATGTAATCTGAGAAACTTGTCTCTGTGGTTAACACCTCTCTAGGAGGGAACTCTTCACAGACTAACCAGACATCCCTCCCTACAGAGCCCTGTCTATTCTTAATCGTAGGCTTGGGACAGTGACGTGGGATTGCGGCCAAACCACGCTTTCTAATGAAGAAAAGTTGAGGGTTGTGAGTAGGAACTTGGGAGCAGCAGCCAAAGCCAGGGTACTTTCCAGTAACAGGTAAAGCAAGCCTGTGCCCCCAACCCCAGTAATTAGCTGGTTGGAATGTACGCATCTGGAGTCAGAAGCAGTCAGATCTACTGCTAACCCCAGGCAAGCAGGCAGCACATCAGGGAGTCACGCACCAGCCCCAGGTCCTGACTGCACGACATGGGGCAGCCCAGCTCGGAGGCTCTCGGCGTATGTCGAGGCGGAACCAGCCCAGAGGAATTCGGCAACGGTGGTGGTGCAGTGCTATATCCTCTGTCCTCCGTTCTGGTGATCGTAAGGTTTGCCATCATCTGTGCACGGAGACAGTGCGTGTTCTTTCAGCCTGCCAGTTAATGTGGTTGTATGAAATCTCCAGAGGGAAAAGCTTCAGCTTAATGTGTAACAACCCTTGGTGTACCCTATTTGGGGAGGAACTAGGGCAGCCTCCTCTGTACAAAGCAGTTTTCGCACAGATCTTCACTTGACTTTTCAGTTCTGGAAAAAACATGATTCTTGGGTCAAACTGAAGTTTGAGGCTGCTGCAAAAATGTGTCCTTGAATTTTGTGAATAAAAACTCCATTGGTTGTACACATTGGCTCTAGGAGAGCCCAGCTCAGTGACCGAGCAGAATTTATGTTCTGCTAAGAGGTCTTGAGCTGGGATGGTTTGATTTGGTTTAACCAATGCAGACATTGTGGGGTGGATAATTTGGGAACCTCTTTAGCAGTAGGACTGTGCATTCTACTTCTGCTGCTCATAACTAAAAAGTACGTGAGATAATGATAAAGACTTTCAAAGACTGAGTTTTAAAAACTTGCCTGGGCTAATCCATTAGAGAAAATGCAACAAGTTTTACAGATTTTTTGGCTTTAAAATAGAAGGGGTAGGTGGTAGAAAATAGCTTGAGTATGAGGCAGGTTTGAAATACAAATCTAGAAATTGGGTACATTTGTGCATATCTGAACTTAAAAAATATCTATATAGTGTTACAAGTGTTGAGGAAAATACAGTTTGCAGAGTACAGCGTTACTCAGGATGGTAAAAATAGTATGAAGCAATTTTTCACTGTTTTTGCAGAGCTCTGCTGTTTATTATGCAATATAAAATTGGTGAGCTTCAGTGGAATGTTTTTGGCCAGGGATGGAAAATCCAACTTATATTGTGGCGTTAAAATGTGTGCCTCTGTGCCTCTGAAAATAGAGCTCTGCTTTTGACACCCACCTCACGGCTCAGTCCTCTGTCCTGCATTGATTCACTGATTCCCTTTTATTCTGTATAGTCTGTTGACACTGTCCCTTTCCTTGCTCTGCCCTCCCTCCTCTCCTCTGTGCCTGGGGTATGTTTGTCTGGCTCCCGTTAGGAAATATAAATTGTTATCGATTAATATTAATATTTAGCATGTTTGTGAAAATGTCTTTTCCCACTGCTATTAATCTGCTATGTTAATAATGCCAGGACTCCTGTTCTGGACCCTGGGGAACCCACAGTGAGTTGAATGACAATGAGACGGTGACAACAGCCGAAAAGCTTTCACTTGGCAAAGATGTGAATTCCAATTGCAAGGTCTCCTTTTGGAGACTTACAAATGCTTTATTCTTGTTCTATGGTTTGACATCCAGGACTGAGAGAAATATCCAGCATCATTTGTTAGTTTTTGGAGAGCTAGTCTAACTGCATTTATTTATTTATTCTAAATAGGTAACATTTCTCTTAGCGGAGAATTTATCTTGCAGTCATTTTTAAAGTTCCACTTTACTGCCTTTCCAGCAAAGAAATTTCTGTAGAATTGGAGCATTTCTATAGTTTTATAGATTTTTAAAGGGGAGGTATTTTGTAGCAAAAATAAGCAAACCACTGAAAAGCAATTATGATTTTTCTTTAGGAAGTGGAGCGTTTTCTTTAGGCTTTCATCTCTTCCTTTGCAGATTTTCTTTCTGTTGTATTATTTCTATAGATTCCTCAGAAATGTTTGTTACGACTGTATGTGCAATGCACTGTACATTTCTTGTGATGCTTCATTGGAGCTATTATGTTGTAAATGGTTGAGAGACAGAAATCGCAAAGGCTAATATTTTTTTGGTGGCTTTAATAATAAGATAGAGCTTTTTCTCTTAAAAGAACCTACTTTACTACTGCACCCAAATATGCATTGAATTAATTTTTTAATGTAGCACAATTTGTAGAAATGTCATCTTGAATTCAAATGTAAAACAAAATACTGATCACAGAGAGATCAGGTGAAGTGTAGTTATGGACAACAACATTCTCTGAAGAATTTGATTCTAAAAGGATCTTATGTGGAAATATTTTTGATGCCTGGTTGAACTAGACTTTTACTGGAAATATAATAGTGGCATTTAGTGGAGAGTAATTTGGACACTTTCCCTGCTGGTTTTACTGGAGGAAAATGCGTATTAAGGAACACATTGACATACTGTTTCAAGCTTTATTCTTCATTTCTGGCAGCAGAGATCCCTTAAGAAAAGAAAACACTTAATTTTTTACTTAAAACCAAAGGCACTTTAAATCCTTAATACCTGTCTTCTTACAGCCAAGTTCTGAAGCAACTATTTTTTTAGAACGTTTATCGAAAAATCTGTCTGATTAACTCTTCTGCTCTGTACTCAGCCATTATCTGTTCTTACAGCTCACTTCTGATGTAAGGTGTTTTCTGTTTCCTTTTAATAAAAGGACTTGAATCTGCTTTGAGAGGTATAATTACAATCAAGACAAAGCAGACCATAAAAGTGAAACCTGAAACATACAAAGTAAACATGGTAAAGGTGTTATGTTTGCAAATGTTTGGTTTTTATCATAGTCCTTTTCGCTTCCCTGTCTCCTTCCCCTGCCCCATCCCTCACTGTCTCTGTCTCTGAATAACTCTGCAGTTCTTAGTATGCTCCAGGACTAAATTGTTTTTTAATGTATTCTGCAGCAGTTCTGCATTAGACAGGTTCAGGAAAGTTTCATGTATTATGTCCTTAAACACCGATTGCAAAGGCGGAGTAATTTGAATGATAGCCGAGGACACTCAAAACCAGCAGTGACTGTGAAAGTTTCCTGTTGTGAGAGAAGCGCACAGAGCTTGCTCTTTTCTGAAGTTTTACACAGGAGATGCATTAAAGCTTGCATCTCCTTTGGACTTAATTTCAATGACATGTATAAATAAACATTTCCATGAGTACTCCTGCAAACGCGAGTGTTCTGGGATGGCATAATTTGCACGGGTTTGTCAGAACAGGTGTTAATTGTTGCAAAGGGATGTTGCTGAGTTACAGGGAGCTCGGCAAGCAGGTTTGTGAACAGCCGGGTCTGTCAGGACTCTGTTACCTGCCCGCTGATTTCCAGGATCCTTTTTACAAAGTCAGAATCTTCCTGCTTCTTGAGCATTCCCAAAATACTATGCTTTGTAGTGTGTAAATAAAATATAATTACAGTGTTTGAAGGGAAAATACAGACCAACAAGCTAAGAGAGCTGGGGTTTGGATGGCCGCTGGAGCTGGGTAGGAAGGGTTTATTAAGGTATCAGCTCAGATCTGACTGTGTATTCAAATGATTTGAGGTTAGCAGAATCCGAATCTGAATTTTGTATGCACACCTATTCAGTGGAATCTGGCTGGTGGGTTTGTCAGCTGGAACAAAGCCAGTAAGTTGTTAGCCTATTGCAACTGTGCGACTGCTGCATCTTGAGCAGGGAATATGAAATGCTAGATCTTCACCTAGAACCATTTTGATTGTCCATAGTTCCTTCTTAATTGTAGCATTTCAGGTGCTTTCAGATAATAAAGTCAGGGAGCCGGTGAAAACCTATGGGTACGTTCTAAAGAAGAAACAGGCTTACTTCACTGCAAAATATATCTAATGTGCTTTATGGATTAGTGTCATCTGTTATTCAAGGTGCAGGACTGGGGGGGGGACAGGGAGGGAAATCAGAGGTAACCGAAGGGAAGAAAAGTATTATTTCAAGCTGGATCTTTCCAGATATGTTCAGCATCTACGGAGGAAAAAATAGGCAAAATCACAGCAAGTTATAGCAGAAGTGCCCATTAAACTAAAAAATGAAATAGAGGATTGTATTAGCAGTATAATTTCTCAAAGGTAGAAATGGATTGTGGGGCACTCCTTTGGCACAGTGGCATGTTGGCAAAACCGCTTCCCATTTGTGACCACTTCCCTCCCTGTACATTTATTTCCTAAGTCTATTTTTCAGCTGTAAAACTTGTGAAAATGAAGGGTTTTCATGAATGAATGAAAGAAAAAAAAGGCATTTCTATATGTTCATTTACAGCAGATTTTACTTTTCCTCCTGCGGCAGTGCGAGTTGTATGGGAAAACCTTTCAGAGCATCACTCCATAGTCTGAGAACCGTGCAGACTGCTGGCCCCCACGTGGGTACAGGAGGTTGCTCTTCGGCAGTTTCTGTTTTGGTTGCTGAACGTGTTGCCTTCTGACCAACGTCCGCTAGCAAATGCTGTAGCTACTTACCAGGACAGCTTAGATGGAGGAGAAAGGTTCTTGCAGTGAATGGAAAGAAGACATTGTGTGACAGGCTCAAGAATCTTAAGTAACTTATTCTTTATTGCCCTTTCTTTACAGACATTAAAATTAAATGAATATTGTCTGTGGATGGAGGAAAAGCCTTTTTTGTATGGCCATGAAGCATTTAATGCTTTAGTCCCATTCTTAATGAAAGAGGAATAATTCTTGTCACCACAGTTTTGGCATTAATTTGCATCCTTTCTGGCAGAAGGAAAGCCAAATATTTTAGACAAGCTTCCAGAGATGGTCTTGCACTGAATTTTAGGTCTTTGGCTTATGTATGCAATTCTCTTTGAAGTGTTACTAATACCAGCTGTTCTCTTCTTTAGCCCGAAGACTCCCTGTGTGTTGAGGGAAATGTGCCTTTGTAGGTGAACTGTCTTGCCAACAGTTGGGAGTTGGTTGCCTTCAACCAGGAGGGTGGCTGGGAAACAGTTCCTAGATGAACTGAATAAGGGAGTCTTATTGAAGATTGTCTTGGACACCTTGGATTTCTCATTTTGATGCTGCCGTTTGCAAAGCATGCTGCAGAATACCTGGCATCCTAAAGAACGTGAGCCCATCTGAGATGGGATGCCAGTTCCTGGTGCTGCAAAGTGCTTGAAATTTGTGGAAATCAGGCTTTGCAGCCAAGGCCAGACAGATTCCGTCCAAGTAGGGACTGGGTTTCTGATTTTCTATTGTATTTCAGCTGTGGCCATCAGGTGGCAATCTGATCACTAAGATCATTCACTGTTCTGAAGTCACTGTTTGGGTGGGTGTTGTTTGGTGTTTTCGAGTGTCCTTTGTGATTTATAGATGTGTCTTCTAAGTTTTGGTCTGCATCTGGCTGTCAGCTTTCCACCCTGGTCAGGATGAAGTGAGAGCGGGGAGCGAGGTTCATGCAGAATTCTGAATGGAGTAAGGCAGGGTATAGGGTAGGTACTTGTTATAAGTTACCTGAGGTGAATTATAGATGGGCAGCACAATATTCAGAGGTAATGAACCCTGTCAGTTGTTGGCAGTAGTTAAACACATACTTGCTTAATGTAAGTATTTGCACTCTTGGCTGAATTAGGCTGTAATGTTGATGATTCGTTCCAGCTCTGCTGATCTACAAATTGGTCATAAAAATGACTATTTTTGCTGATGAAACATACTGAGTGTACAGCAAATAGAGACAGAATCCTGTCACCCCAGAGTTAAAAATGTAGACAGTCTTGTTTTCTGGAGGTGTGAAATATTCCATGCCTTCTTTCTAACATAACGCTATATCTGGAATTTTTTTGATGGTTTTGTTTTCTTCCCCGGGGAACATTTCTAAAGGAATATCCGTACAGCGCAGGAACCTCAACAGGTTCTGTGAGTTGTAAAGATGGTGGCAACGTCCCTCTTTGGGTTGGAAAAGACGTTTGATGTCGCTCACTGCTCTTCCTCTAGAGTCAGAAAAATGGAAATGAATCCCAGGGAAGTCCTAGTGTAGTGGGTATTTTTCTGATGATACCTTTTATATTATAATAGCCCAATAGCAAGCAGTTTTAGACAATACTACAATTTTAATACCTGTATGCGTTTCTAAACTTACAGCTAGGAATGAGTTGCAAAGTTTGAGTAATTAAGTAAAAAAAACTTTCAACAACCAATTAATCCCTAAGGAAGAAGAGTCTGTGAATCTCTCGCTGTGTTGTTTCAGTCTTGGGTACGAAGTCACAATTCTGTGTGCGTATTTGTATTTTCTGCTCTTTTGCTCAAATTCTTTTCTTGGGCCTGAGATTGCAGGTTACCTTCTGAGGCAAAGTATGAGTTCAGTGGGTGCCTGTAATTCTTCTCCTTGTTGTTTAGAAAATGAAAATACCTGTTTTTTTACACATATGTTGTATTAATACAGGCCGATTCAACAAGAGCATTCCCTGACCTGGTGGCATGGTGGACTTGAGCCTGTTGTTATTTTATGCACAAGTAAAAATGCGCTGTTTTCCGTGAACATCCCATTCTGGAGCTGTCTGCCAAATTTGAGCTTGGAAAGTCACCCGGTGTCAGCCAAGAGCACGATGCCGTGGAGTATGACAAAAGTGTTATGGGCTCAGTCCTGTGTTCTCTTTGCTCTTGATATTCCCATTGCTCTCGATGGGAGTTCTGAGTACACAAGGAGTGTAGGATCGGGCCCAGTTTTATGTTTATTTCAAGGTCAGTGAAATTCAAGGCAGATTGTGCTTACTGATCAGACATTGGTTCCCCGGTATTAATTCATTCTTGGTGTGTTCTGTAAGTGTCCCCAGCGAAGGAGTTGGAGATGTTCTTTGCAATGTCTGTGAATATAGAAGATGCTTAGTCATTTCAGATAAGTAAATGTCTCCTTAGCAGAATTTTATATTATATAATAATAATATTAATATTAATAAATGTATTAAAAAACAAATACAAAACCTAACACCCCCCACCCCAATCTAATGCATTGTTCCTTCTACCACCATTTCCTTTAACATCAGACTTTCTTTTTCTTTCATTACAGCCGCTAAATAGATTATTCATGAGGTCTCTCACCAATACTAAAGCATCACTCTCATTGTTGCAAGAACCTCATTGGTGTCACACAGATTTTAAGCCTGTGCCCATATCTGATTATCTGTGGAAACAACCTTTCAATGGGTCTTTTTATTGAGTAATTTTGCTAGTGAGCTTTGAAGGACTAATTTTAGTTTCATGACAATAACAATAAGGTCAAGTTGTATTTCTGTACTGCTTTTCACATAACCAGACATTCCAGAGCATTGAAATACTTGCCATTAGAAGAGGGGCAGATGTAGGACAGCATGGTTGTCATCAGTGAATGGCCACATCCCACATACGGCTCTCGAATAGCAGCCAGCTAATTTGTGATAAACTCAGGAGAGCTGAAGATTGTTCCTAAACAACAAGATGTTCTCTACTTTTTTTTTTTTTTTTTTTTTTAACTGGTTGTGTTACATTTAGAGTAATGCTGAGAGGAGCACGGAGGTTGATAAATGCTACAATCTGCAGTGAGGGCAATCTAGAAGATTCTGCAGTGCAATGATTATAGGCCGATCAGCAATGCAATAACCAGAAATTAAGGAGGCTTAATCAATACTGAAGAATTAGTGCAAGTAGATGGACATGTCGCAGATGCTTCAGCTCTAATCAAAACTAAACCCCAGCTGCTGAATTTGCCTAAAATCCCTGGAATAAATGTGACCTGTGGAGAAGATCTGCTAGCACAGCTGTATGTTTTAGTGAAATCTACCTAGTACCTCTGGAAGCTCTTCCACAGCAGGACTTACCACTTTAGAGCTAGGCTCGGGAGGCATGCTGCCTGGAGTTTTGCCCAGATGATGTTCTGGACCAGGCAGGTACAGCTGGTGGGAAGGGTAGACATGGAGCTGTGCTGGGCAAAGGGAGTCCTGGGCAGGTACCGGCCAGGTGCCTGTTCTGTCCCAGCGGCTCTGCGTGGCAGCGCACGGAAGGAGCGACGGGTACAGGAGCAGCTCTGATTTTCTCTGACAGCCCTGGCTGTTAATAAATACTATGTAAAAGCTCTTGATCTGAACATTTGATTGTGGTAACAAACCCAGCGTGTGTAGATGTACCTATTTGGTGATTCTGCTCACACGGATGCCATATGGTATCTCTTATATCAGAACTATCGCGACCTGAAAATTGTCTGTTTCATTGTCATTTTGTGCCTCTGCCAGTCCCTGATAACTGACTGTAGCAACTGAAAACGCAGAAGGAAAAGATTCCCCGTTTTATGATTTCTCTTGAAATATGGGATCAGTCAGATGTGGGTTCAACTTCAGAGTAAATTAAAATTTAACCAGAACTGGCCTGATTGTCCCATAGAAGAAATTAAATTAGCAGTGTTCAGTAGCGAGGTGTCTTTATACTTTACTTGTATCATTTGAAAATTTTCACAGGTTGTGCTCCAATAAACCTAGTTTTGCTTTTCAACTCAGTTGGAATTCCTGTTTCTTAAGTGCAAAAGAGGCTAATCATAGAGTAGAAAATAATTTGACTTGCTAATACTAGGAGAGAAAACATTTACAGCAACCACAAGTATTTTCAGGATTATGGAGTATATCATACTTATGAAAGCTTGTTTCTGGCGACATGTTTGAGTAAGGAGGGTTGCACTTTTTAGCAGAGGAAACATTTGTAAGCTGTAGCAGGCAGTTCTCTGTATTTCTCAAAAGCTGGAGCAAAAAAAAGTTGGCAAAGGAATCAAAATGTTCTTCTTTACTAAAGTCTGCCACCAGGTTTCTTAGGCATGAACTCAGGAAAATCTTTATTAAGCATAAAAAAAAAAATAGAGGAGGAGATGTGTCTTTCACACAGAAGGTGTATTCTGAGGATATAGAAGAGATGTAGTATGTATACCTTAAGTCGAGCCTTGCTTTTTCAGCTATTCTTCCCTGATGGTTTCTATTTGGCAGCAAGAACTCTCTTCCATGCTGCAGTGAAAACTGTAATTTTTGTTGGGTGCTGTTTCCCCCCGATGACATCAGAGGTCAGTCATTAATATGCACTGTGGGAGTCCCTCTCGTTTCTGCGTGGTCCACAATGAGGCGGTTGTTGGACTTGTTATCATAGTGGAAACTACTGTGCAATGAAAGCACAGTCATGCTGCCTCATGTTTAATTGAGAGATGGCAAATCTGTTCCCAAAATACTTCAACTACTTGTATGACAAATGTGTTTTTCTTTTCCCCTTCATCTGTTTCCCTCCCCCCCTTTTTTCCTTTTTGGATGAAAAAAAGCTCCATTTTCGTTACATACGAATGTTGTAGCTTAGCAATTGACTCCTCTTGGAAAAATCCCCAAACATTATTACCCTCCAAGTCTACAGTTTTCACTCCTAAGCTTCCTCTCTCTTATGTATTTCAAGCTCCCTGGGACTTGCTTCCTCCCCCCCCCTTCTTTTTTTTCTTTAGCATGTTCAGAACTGCTTGTGTAACTTGCTTCTCAAGCTTATTTCATGTTCATGCTGATGTTTGGCATCACCATAGGTGTGTTCTTGTAGGACCTGGTCAGCAGGGATGCCTTCACGCCTCTAGAGGGTGAGACAGGCCACGTCCAGAGAATTGCCCTTGCATACTATATGCTTCTGTATATAACTGTATTCTGTATATATAAGGCGTGGTTCTCAGCTTATTTGTCCTGAATCTTTCTTTACCTACCATACCTCTGTTGACTTTTCATAGTTCATGTTATGAAACCCTGGGGCCTACTGAAAGATGCTGTGGTGGGAGTGCTTGGGAATCGCTCATTTTTTTGATCAGGAGTAGTAGTTCAGTCTATGCATAATTTTCTGACTGCTGAAAATTATTTGACATTAAATTAATAGATTAGACCATCACTATACCAGTTTTATTCCTAGCAGGTAGAATTTCCAGGATGGGAACTGGAAAGCTCAGCTGATTTTTTGGTCAGTGTTGGTCACCTGCTCAAAGCTTACTGTTTTCCAAGTCAGTTTATTCATCCATCTCAGTTGCTTGCAGCTTCTTTTGCATCGTTCCCTCTATTAAATCTGGTTCTGCATTTCAGTGCGCCTCTTTTAGAGGTTCTGCTCTAAGACTTCCCTGTTAGAATAATATTTTGGTGCAGAAGTAACCACTGTTTGCAATTCCTTGAGATGCTTTCCCTTTCAACAGATAGGGTATCTTTTGTTTTGTGTTGAAAAAGTTGGGTACTGACAAACATCCCTTTTTGCTCTGTGAACTACAGAATTGGAAGGAAATAATAATCCACACTGAGTTTCAACTGATGGCTGAAATTGTATGCTACAAAGCTGATGCACTAGCTAATGGGAATACCCGTGTTTTTGTTAGTTCAGATTAATTTGTGATTAATAACTATGGATTTATTGTGGTGTAGCTGCAACTAACTTTCAGTAAATGCAATTTCACGTGAACCATTTTTGCTTAACACAATGAATCTTAATTTTCTTGCTGACTGGTGTTTTGGAATATTACTTTAACATTTTACCCAGCTTTCTGGTACAACTACAGTTTTCTTGCCAGCTAAACCCCCTGTACTTGGAAGTATCATCAATTCTGCTTCAGTTTGATATCAGGCATATGAATACCAGTTCATCACATTTAATTCAAATAGAGTATTCTAATGTGCTAACGAGCACTCCAATTAATGTGGCAAAAACTTTGAAGACACATAGTAATTACTTTTTTATTTCCTAGTAGCTCTCAGAGAAGATTTCTGAAACTTACTTTCTTCTTAATCTCAAACTGTTAGAGTGAAAATGCTCTTTTGTAGTTAGAGGGAAATTTCATTAATGGGCTTTGTGCACTGGGAAGTAGGAACTAAATATACGTGTATATCATTTTTCAGCTGTAGGAAATACGAGATATAAGAGCACAATTCTGGTAACTCTATGTTTAAATGGTTTATGATGCCTGAATAACTGTTCACTTAAGTACAGTGTATGATGTTAAAGTATTGTACTTTGTATGATAAAGATCGTAAAAAGGCCCTGTTTAGCACTAACAATCTGAAGAGGTAAATGCATCCCAAAAATTAAGTCTGTTGTCTTCAGTGGAGCTCCTATGGAAAATTTCTCTCTGGATTTAGCACTCACTTGGATGATCCTGGAATCCTCTAGCCAGTTCTAATACAGATAGTTCAAAAAAGTTGTTGAAAAACCACAGATGGTTCAATCGGGAGTCTTCAAAGGGTTGAAAACACACATTTCGGTGAAAGATATTCTATCCTATGTAGCTCATTCAAGAGGTTAAGAGGTGACATCCTCAAAAATTGAAAAGGGAGAGATGTTGAATGCAGAAGGTAAAAAGGAGGCAGACTGCTTGCCAGGCAGAGAGGAGACGGAGGGGCTTATAATTCCCCCATTAGCGCTTGCTGCCGAACCGTGCTTTGCGTGGGGGGTGTTGTACAAGCCCTTCTCCCTTAACAGGAATCGCTACTGGGCAAAAGCGCGGTAGCGCGGTATAAATGTGGAGCAGCGTACCAAGGCTTCTTGGCCATTGCTGGAAAATCTTAAAGTAGGGGCTTTTCAGCCGAAAAGATAAGCTATGTACCACCTTTTGATCTTGAAGATGGAAATAATTCAGAGGAGTCCTGTGGTCTAAGTAATGCAGGAGGTCGTATGGAATTAGCACAAATCCTCTTTTCTGTCCTTAAAATCTATCAGTGACGTATCTATTTGCAAATCTGTTGGTTTGTTTACCATACATCTCTGCGTCGCTGTGTAGGAGCTGTCTAGTGCAGCAGACCAGCTTGGCTCAGGAAATCACAGTCGTCAAGGTTTTATAGTCTGAATGCAGATGCTGCAGCAGATAAGAGAAACTAGTGACGTGGGGTTTGTTTTTGTTTAAGACAGCAGCTTGCATATTTTTTTCTGTTCACTGAATTGCTGCTTTTGGCTGCCCAAAGAATGTTTCAGAATGATCGCTACAATTTTAAACCTATAACATCAAAAAACCAAAGAATTTCAAGATTTCATACATGTAAATAATGTATTGTCATGTAGCATATTTTTGGAGTCTTAAAAAGAACTCAAGTTCTTGACTTCCCAGCAACCTAGGAGTGACTGGACACACTTCTGTCATGACTGAAGCCTGGTTAGCAGTGACTGTAGGCCTGTGTTTGGATCACAAATGGTGGTGATGCTGCTACAGATTACCCCGCTCTGGGTTTGCCCACTTACTGGAAAAAAAAATCGCCTCCATTAATAGTTAATACAGGTAGTTTGTGAGGTTAGAAGTTCTGGTGAAGGTACTTTCTTCAGACCCGAACTGTAATGGCAACCTTGCAGACTGGAGTCTCTTTGCTTTCTGCTCTACCTTCGGAGCGAGGAGGAGGATGCTTTCCTCATGAAGGTGATTGGCGAAGACCTGGGCTGATTTTCCAGCTCCGTTACCAACCTGTTTATTCTCTCTCTGGCTGTGTGTCTCGTCTGTAAGACTCTGTAACCCATTTCCCCTTTTTGTAAATTCTTTGAAGAAGGAGCTCACTTCTGGTTAATCAGACTGAATAGGAGCTTTCAGCACTAGTATCACAATAACAACAGCAGCAGCAACAACTGCATTTCATAAGAATAAGTGTATTCCAAACACAAGTACATCAGAATGTGGTTTGACTGTGGGAATTTCACTGTATACAAGTTCAAGGGAAAGTTGGTCAAAAAATGGAGTTTGCCATATTTGGGGAATTTTGTAAAAAAAAAAAAAAAAAAAAAAAAAATTAAAAAACCCATTAATTTTGTAATCAAAATACTTAAATTTCAAAATTTTGTATGGTCAGGAAAGCAAAGGAGAAAAGGGGACAATTAGTTTTTAAATGATTGGAGTGTTTGCTTCTGAAAATAGAAAAATGAAATGTATTCTTGGGTTCTGAGATCTGCCGTCCGCTCAGCTATGATCCCGCGCGTTTACTGGCTCTGTGACAGAGAGGGAAGAGCCAAAGGGGAGCTCCAGCTGTGTTGTCCAGGCTCCTGATGTGGAAATGTGGTCGAGTCTCTGTTAGAACTACAGGTCCGGGGGACTTGTAGGATCCCATCTGCACGGCAGGGAATAGCTGGAGGAAGCCTGACGAGTCCTTACGGCAAGGCTACCTTGGAAGATTGGCCTCTTTGGTTTATCTGTGAATGAATTTGGAGGAAATGTGGCAGTTCCTTAGCAGAACTGCACCCAGCAAGCAGAGTTCTGCCGTGAAATCACTGAAATGCGTGTCTGAATGAAGCATTTTGGATTCAGCAGACTATCATTTTCTGGTTAAAAATATTTTTCTGAAAACTTCTTAGTCAACTCCTGTGCTCACAGACTTTTTTCTTATTTAGTTTTCTTTCAGTGCATTCTGGTAAACATGTCTCAGATTATTTGTTTTTGGCAAGTGATGGAAGAGGAAGGGATGTTTGAAGAATATTTTTAGCTTGTACAAGCCAATATCAAACCAGAAAATGGATGCATGTTGTTACAGGTTTAATAATGGAATTGACTTGTAATTCTCTGAAGTGTAATAAGTTGTTGCTGGAAAATGAAGCTTAAAAATCCTTGCAGGATTAAGGGTATTTACTTGGGGGGGGTGGGTGGGTGTGTTTTCCCCAAACGCACACACGCACGCTCCCTTCCTATCCTCCGGACTAATTTGATTCCCAGTCTTTTATAGGCACCAAGCTGAACAGTGCTGTAATTATACTGAAGATGCTAAGCATGAAAGATTTGACATGGTATTTCTAACTGGATGCAGTTATCAATTCTGGCTAGTAATGTTAACTTCTCCTACTTAAAATGTTGCCTTTATTGTATATACATTCCGTTCAAATCTTCTTATGTGTTTTTTTTTTCCTACTACCTTATACAACTGAAGAAGTTGAGGCATAGGAAAAACAGCTGCAGTTCTACTGGTGCTTTTGTGGAAAGACCACACAAAGCATTATTTTAAAAGAAGGAAAAAAGAAATAGTGACCTGCCTCCAAAATTCTTACATCCTGAAGAGTATGAAATTAAATAAGCATTTTAGGCCTGTGTTTTTAAGTGCTTGGGTTTCTTTTTAAAGAATAATGTTATAATACTACTTGGGTTAATCTGTTTCTGTCTAGTTTATGAGATGTTGCGTGGAACAGAAGAAAGCGTATAGCTTTGCCCTAGCTTTCTCTTTGGCTGTTGTAGCCCTATTGCCAACCAGATCCTCGTCCCGTAGAGTCCCGTGAAACAATACCTGTACTGTGGTTGGGAGTGTAGCTTAAAATGCTCACTGTTTAAGCATGTAAAGTAGCATTACAAACCAGTGACACCTGGAGAGGTACATTGCTGAGATGTAGCTGGAAGGTCACACCAGCCACGGCCTCTGTTGTGTGACGCGTTGAACCCAAGAAACACAAACAAAGGGCAAACAGTTCTTGCCAAACTTAAGTCGGATTTTATCTTAATTTCTCTTTTATTTCCTCTACAAAATAGACTGAGCCAGTTAAAACAATAAATGGTTACAGGGAACCTCGAACACCTCTTCTGTGTTTTCTTCCCTCTTTCTGTTATTGAAAGACAACCGCTACAGTAACCCTGGTCCAGTATAACATGACAGGCCTGCAATTAGCTTCCATCTCATCCTTCAATAGCACTGAATGTTGTGCAACCAGCGTGAATATTCTTACCTCAGTTCTACCAGAGTTCTGTAGGGGAGGATTGTCTTTTTTTCTGCCGCTACTTCTATCCTTAAAGCATGCGAACTAGGCTTTATGAAACTTTGTCCCAAGAAGAGATAACTAATGTTCACGTGAGTATTTCAGTGTGTTTTGTTCTGCTGTTTCCCCTTTTAGGTGACAGCGAGATTGTAAATAATATGTACGAGACCGACCCTGATCTCCTTGCTGGCGAAAGCGCAGAGGAGGAAACAGAGGACAGTATTATGTCCCCCATTCCTGTCGGACCTCCATCACCCTTTCCCACCAGTGAGGACTTCACTCCCAAGGAGGGCTCACCTTATGAAGCTCCTGTCTACATTCCTGATGACATTCCAATCCCACCAGATTTTGAACTCAGAGAATCTTCGATTCCAGGGGCAGGGCTAGGGATTTGGGCCAAAAAGAAGATTGAAGTTGGGGAAAGATTTGGACCCTATATGACAGTACAAAGGAGCACATTAAAGGAAACAAACTTTGGATGGGAGGTAAGCGTGTTGAATGTGATAATCACATTCATTTGTCTTCTGTGCAAACTGTTCATAAAGCTAGACTGAGTCCTGGCTGGCCTGGGGACAAAAGTGGTGACTTTGCTAATGCCGTATTTCCCTGCGTTATTTTGCATCCCCGATTACATGCAATATTTAAAAAGCAGCAGAAGTCCTTTTTAACACAGCTTCTTGGGCTACAAATACTGCTCTAGCACCATTTTAGAAGGTTGGTTTTAAATGATGTTGGGTCACTTCTTAAAGTGCTTGTCATTTTCAAATTGTGTTCGGAACTTGTCACAATGGAAGAAATATGATTAGTCGCATCATGTTTTGTAGTTGGGTGTGTTACCTTTGACTTCCAGTCCATGTTAGCTGTGCAGGCGTTATTAACTGGTCATAGAAAAATAGCATGTACCCATTAACACCCTAGATGTTCTTGAGTTCTTGTTCTGCAGCAAAGATAAAGAAATGTGAAAGTCATTTTTCCCTAAGAGCTAAACAAAACCCAATCTTCAATAGGAAAAACACCACTATCCCAGAACTCCTGTCTTTCTCCCTGCTTTTCTGGGATTGTCCCAGAAATCATCTTAGTCTCTTCTGCTCCTATATTCTTGATTTGAAAATATCCATACCCTAAGAATTACCATCAATTATAGTAGGTTCTGTGAACAGTGAAATGTAGCCTCGGATTTATGCTTTGTGTCCATAGTCCTATCCCAGTGTATCCAGTGTCCATTCTGTAATGTATAATTGCTTCTCTGTTGTAGCCCTGATGTCCACCCCAACACTACAATACCCCTGCTGCGCGTCGGGTCTGCTGTCTTTTGTCTTGAGCAGAGGCTGCGTCTGGGGCAGCCGGTTCAGAGAGGTTTGGCTGCTGGCTGGGGCTCGCATGCTGTTTGATAGGCTAGCCCTGTCCCTCAAAGTATGTGGAAGCTGAATTTTACCTCCCATTTGCCCTGGGTGAAGCAGTAACTTGGCCTCTTTTCTCCATCGGCCACTAACTGATGTGAAGCCGTGGTTTAAAAACTATTGGAGTACAGAGGCGGGAAGCAGCTAAGGGATAAAGCGGTAAGACTTACCAAGTGGGCAAGCCAGCGGTGCAGTCACAGAGGCCCTGTTTTCTTAGAAAATGAGATCAAAAAGGCCAAACTTAAGCATTAACATTTTAAATTGCGTCTGATTATATTTACAATCTTGATTGTTAAGTCTGAAAAATCAGTGAACAGTTAGATTCTGAATGTGCAGATGTTTTTGTTTACTTTTTTAATGTGTTGGAAGTGCAGGAAAAAACAAAAAACACTTGCTATAAAAACAAAACTCAATCGTGTTTTGTTGTTCTGCAGTAGGAAATGTCTGAAGAGCTAAAATCAGAGTTTGGTTGAATGGATCGAGTTTCCTTTTCTCTCTTTCCTAATGCAGGGAAAGAAGGGAAATTCAGCTGAGAGTTTTGATTCCCTCTTCCCCCCCCACCGATGGCATTCCTCAGAAGTTCATCTTTGTGTTAGCTGCTTTTCTTATGAATATCGTTACAAAATATTTGATTAGTGTTACTGTATTGGCTTCAAAAATGGTTTGGCTTTTTTTGGGGGGAGAATCCCTGTTAATATACTGGAAATACTTGCCTGTTTCCGGGAGGCTATAGGTATGAGGCAGCTTGAGATTACCTAAGGTGCTGGTCACATTAAGGTCTCTCTGAAACAAAGCACAATTTTCCTCTAGGATTTTGCAATATTGATTATTCGTAGGCTGCAGTGTGGAAGTGGCTCTCACAGAAAGGTGAATTCTCTTTTTCTGAACCTAGTATTTATAGGTGGCATTTGGGGTTTTTTTTGTTGTTGTTTTTTTTTTTTTTTAAAAGACGATGATTTTTTGGAACAAAGTGCTATCCTCCTTGGCTGCTAGAAGTCAGACCAAATTTGAGTAATGCAAATCGTTTTTCCTATGACCTTGGCAAAACCTTGTCCTTGTGTTTTATGTTTCTGATAAAAGTTTATATTTACATTCATGTTTTTAAGAAATGTTCCCTATATGCATTCTTCACTGAATGCCAGGCCTGATAGAAGCCGTATCTATTAACTTCAGTCTACGTTGACTTTGCGATACTGTTTATTTTTGTAGAGTAACTGAACAAACTTTCGCTGTGGTACTTCTCACATTTCAGCGGCGTTCTTTTGTTCTCTGATTTGGCAGGTACGTTTCATACCTGAAAGGAAGGACTATTTGTCCTCCATCAGATGTCCTCAAACACTGTCTTAGACCCACCCTGACACTATCTCTTTTGACCTTGCTTGTATTTGCAGATACCTCTTGAAGTTTTCCACTTCCCAGTATGTTTAAAGAAAGTTCAGAAATCTGGTTTTAGTCACTCAGTACCTTCATCATTTCGCTTGGGAACAACATACACAAATACCTTCATGTGCTAAACAGGAATTCATGCAGTAAATACTATCCCTGCCTGTGTGTGGGTTTCTGAGCTGTTTCCTTTGAGTGTAAGGTTGGAAAAGCCTTAAAGAGATGTTCTAGGCAGCTTTACATGGTGTCACTTGTGCTGGAAAATCGTAACCTGGGATATGTTTCCACCCTCTGTTAATAAAATTGAGTAGGCAGACAATTGGCAGCAAGAGAAAAAATGGAAAAGGGGAGGAGTTTTTGGTCACCCCATAACTTGACTAGGCTTTTGCCTCTGTATGTTGTTTCTTACAATAGTGACGAATCTAACAAACCTAGTTTTTGTAGTGCACCATGAGAAGTGTCCCTTATGCAGTGTGACGTTAGTTTTTGCCAGTACTTCTCTGTAACTTGTAGTTTTGACTTGCAGTGTCTTGGAAGTCGAATGCTGTTGTAAGACTTGTTACATGTAACTCCTTATTACTGGCCAAGTGAGATATTACTGTTACACTTGAATTGCCTATTCTATTAATTATATTAGTATTTTTACTTCAGGAAAGATCTCTGTTCTTCACACCCAGTCTTCTTCTCTATTCATATTTCTCAGTTTGTTTCCTCTAGTTTATGCTCTTGATAATGCCACTTTTGTGGACACCCCACCCTTCCGAATCCTGAAAGCCTGGTCTTTTTTTGTTTGTTTTTATAGTCATAAGTTCCTTAATTTTAATAGTGTTTCTGCCTTTCACACAAAAAGTTCTTGTCCTTCATCACAGGAAATTTGTTGTCAGACTTTGACTAAACTAAGTGTGCCACTAGAAGTGGTAGTATCTAGGAATGCTTTCCATCACACTTTGAAGTGGGCCTTTATTAGCAACATCTCAGTTCTGCTAGGAACTGTGGTTTATGTTGTTGCACAGTGTGCATCTTTGCTTAGAAATGCCTACCTGGCCCCTGAACGTGGTCGGCGTGCACGCTTCTTAATGGGTTTGGACTTGTGCCCATCTGTAATGGGCCCCAATCCGCTGTAGATAGCATAGAGGATGAAACGGTGCTGGAGGGTGTGTAGGTGTGCAGGAAGGCATGTTTTTATTGCTGTTCTGTGGATTTTTTTTAGCTAAAGCTTAAGCATGCTAATTCAGCATATTAAAATGCAATACAAATTTAAAAATGCTTCAGTTTGTACTTCACAATTAAGATCTGTTTCTTCTGATTTCTGTAATTAAAAAAATCCATTTTAGGGGGCTGGAAAATGTGCTATTAAGGGCTTTGATTTGAAATTGGATCTCTCTCTTCTATCCAAGGCATTAACACTGCAGAAACAGCTTTCTCTTTTGAAACTCCAATAAGACCAGATTTGTGAAAATTAAAATGAAACAAAACAGTTAACTGTATTTCTTCGAAGTCCTCAAGAAACACGGGCTCCTGTTTGGAGGTAGGGGCCAGCTCTTTCTTCAGCTGAACTGTTTGATCCTGACCTGGCTCTGATGAAAAACATCTAGCTCCAGGAGGTAAAGGAAGACTGCTGTTTGCAAAACTTTCAGCTTTACTCATTGTTTCCCCTAATAGCCTAAAATATCACAGGGAATACAGATTGCTGTTTCTTACTTGCCATATCTTGAAAAAAAAGATACGTAATTTTTTTTATTATAGATGTTTTTCCTTTTAGCCAGACAGGAGGGACTGGGTGAATACATGTCCTACTTTATCTGCACAAGCCTTTACTATCTTGTTTCTTTATATGTTTTTCCTCCAACATTTGCTTTGTGGAATATGCTTTTAAAAATATTCTTTAAATTAAACCACGCCTATTATTCAAGGGCTTTTTTAACATGGGATGGCAGTGAGTGATTCATGCTCATTTCATAAAAATAAATGAGATGTGTCGGTCTTCCGGCCCCCATCCCCTCATAGAGATGATTCAGTAAGTGCTTGTATAGGATGGTGTGCCGTGGGTTTTCCCTCTGTGCCTCATTCCCTGACACTACTGTGCTGATCATGTTTATCTACCTTTTTTCCCCTAAAAGACACCACCCAAACTAAAAGCCTTGTGATTATTTAGTGTGACGTGATTGCATTTCTGCTCTGCTCTCCTGATCCTATTACTTCCTTGCCTGCTGACACAGAACATACCATTCAGAGTACCCCAAATAAATCACAGTGTGTTTTCACTTTATTGCCTCTGGGACCTAAAAAAAAAAAAAAAAGCGTAATGATTTTGATCACTTTGTTGAGTAAATAATGATATTTATCATAGCACTGTTTATTTTGCTAATTGAGAGAAGAATGGGAGTCACATCCTGGAGGGAAATTTAACAACTGAATTCGAGGGAATTTGGAAGCAATCGGATATGCTTTTGGCTCAGTTTGCTTCACAGGGTAAATACCATTAATGAAATATAGTTATTAGTTCCTTTGTTTTAGTTTATATTTTAAGAGAGATTATTTGCTGAAATGCAAGAGTCTTCTCTTACACTGAAATGTAAGAGGCAAGCTGCTTCTTTACACAGGAAAAATAAGTGCTTTCATTTCATACTTTCGGGTGAAGATAGAAGCTGTCCCATGAAAGACAAATACCTGTGGAAAAAATAAGAGCCAGCAGCTAAGGATGCAGCAGGCATTCTTGGCTTCACATCTGTGCCAGTGGAAAACTCTGCTGTTTTTGAACATGCTTTATAGTGTCAATGATTCATAGCAGTTCAACCTCCCTGTTCCCACAGAATAGAATATTTAAATTTTGGTGTGGGGGTCTTTTTTGTTTATTTTGTTTGTTTGTTTTTTAGAAATACTCATAAGTGCCAAGGAAAATTTACTTCACACGACTGGTCTTGACTGCTGAGAGGACAATTATATTGTATTTCTCTGAGTCTTAAAAATATTAAAATAGGAAGGAGGCTCTAAGCATTCTTTTAACTGTGATGGTTTTGTCATGCTTCCCAGTTAAAAGAACATACAGCTCAAATTCCCTCATTTCACTTTAAAAGCTGATACAGTTTGTTGAAGAAGTATGTTCTTGTCTGTCCTGTTTCTTAACAAAAGATGCTAAAAGAAGTATGAGTCCTTTAATGAGCAAAGAAGTCCCAAAACCCGTTTGCACTCATCTCTTGCTAACGTTCTTTCAACTTTTAGACTGAAAGGATGTGATGACATTTCCTTGTAGTTTTTCTTCATGTGTCTTCTGATTCATTCATTTTCTCTGGCCTCTGCCTTTCCCTTTGGCTTGAGAATAACGTTACTATAACAGCTTCTATCGCTCAGGGAAAAAGAGCTTATGAATTGCTGTTTTCAAAACCACATCTAATGCTCTTGCAGGGAATGAGCACTCTTGGAAATTGCTGAAGAATGGTGCGCATGGCTGTTCCCTAGATGGAGCGTGTTACCTACACAGAAAACATTTCCCATGCAAGGTTACTTCACAATTTCTCAAAGTTTTGTTTGGCTTGAATAATTCTGAAAAAGAAAGAATCTATGGGTTCATAAGGTAAACAGAACATAAGAGAACTGTGGGACTTCCCAGCTATGCCCTTAGCCACTAGTAGTTGCTAACAGGCATCTGTAGTTAGAATGTATGTATACATGCATTGTAAAACTGCAGATAACTTTTGCTTTAGACTGAAACCTGGCACTTAAGTGAAAAACATTAATCTCAAGGAGGAAAAAGAACTTACTGAACTCTAAATATTCTAAGCACTGTGTGATTTTGGGCCAGTAAAGTTGCTCAACTTTGTACGTGCTGGATACCGTCCCCTTTCCAGAGAACATCACCACTTTAATTTTCTCCACGGTATATGGCCTTTGTTCTGGTGTTAGGAGACCATCGTGAGGAAGGGGAAGAGTCAGCTTCCAGGTCCTGTCAATTGTTAGGCTGTTTCCTATGCCTGGTATTAAAAACATGCCAGTAGGCACATGCTACTGGCTTTTGATTCAGAAAAAGAAGGAACAAAGAGAAAGCGGGGAGGGGTTCGGGGGAGCTGCTTATTGTATCAAAGGCAAAATCCCATTCTCTACAACTGAAATCTATGGGGGGGGGGGGGGTAATTTATTAATTTCAACCCTGGATAAAAATGAAAAATGCACCTTATGACAGCCAAGTGAAATGACTGAAATTTGTACCATTTTTTGATGTTTCACCAAAAGCTTCAATGTCAGGGTTAAAAGAGTAAGTCTTTTTTAGGCCCAAGAATGCCAAGATATCTTGCTCTATCTTAGGCACTTCTCTAAAACATGGGTATATAAGGAATTAAGAAAAAAAAGAAGAGACAGGGGAAGGGAATGACTAAGAATACCGCCAGATATTTCTCCTTTATTTCCATAAGGGGTAATAACTCATGAGCAATCCGGCAGAGGGCACTTTCTTTAAATAGAACATTCTGATTCACAGGCAGAAAAAGGAAATAAATATTTTCTTTTCGTCTTCGAGAGACATCCATGAATACCAGCTTCTGAAAAAGTATTTTATCATCCACACTTAAAAAAAAAAAAAAAAAAGAAAAAGAAAAAAAAAAGGAGGAAAAGAAAATCCCACGAAAAGCTCAGTGGTGACCACAGGGTTTGAAAAATAGCTCTTTTCGTTGTCAAAAGCCTTGCAGAATACAGGGCACTACTTCTTCCTCTGGAATGTTAGCCTACATAGAAATCCAACCTTTATTTTGTCCGTTCCCAGAAAAGCCTGGCTGATGGAGCGCTGGAACACAGTAGGCTTTTGTAAAGGAAATGATCAATAAGTTAGAGTTAAACCATAAATATACACGGGACTTTAAAGGAGGCATCACTCTGTGGGCTCTTTCAGTTGCAATTTCAGAAGGCAGAAGCAATGCAAAATAACCTGCTTCGCAGTTCTTAGACTACGTCTACGTGGTAATCAGGGATGTGTGTGCTGTTTGAGAAGACAGTCCTTGTGCTGCTTACTAGTAGGTAATGTACATGTGGTGGTATGGCATCCAGGGCTCCAGCATAAGCTAGCAATACAGGAACGTACCCAAGTTCTCTAGTGAACTTGGGAACTGTCTGCCGAGGTCTGAGCTGCTGCACCTTTCCTCCTTACAGGTAGACTACCCACACCTCACTTGTACTGTCCCTTGCTGTGTGAGGGATCCTGACCGGCTGAATGTTTTAGGTGTTCACCCAGTTATTTTCTGGGGTCCTTTTTCTGTGTAGCTTATCTCTAGCCCCTGAGTTCCTGTAACCTTGTGCCAAGACATTGGAGAAAGTCATTACTCAACTTTGAGTCAAGGCTTAAATACTTAGAAGCTGTGTTTAGACTCCAAAGGTTTGTGACATTAGCAAACCTTTCAGTGAACCTCATTTGAGTTCCTGGTTAATCATGAAGTCTGAAGGTTTTAAATTAAATTTCTTTACCTCAATCTGTACAATACAAGAATTAACAACAGTGAATTTTCCAAAGTAAAATGTTATGTTAATTATTTTTAGAGAAAGGGGAAATCACATTCTCTGCATAATTTGGCACTGTCCTCCTCTTCCCGTAGCAAATATGGAGCAGCACCGCAGATTTGGAGAACTGCTAAATGTAGCAACTCTTACTTTGTGGGATTTAGCACTTCATGCATTTTGGCACTTCGGTTGCTTCTTATTTGGCTCTGGAAACGCAAGGGAGTTATGTTGTTGTATCTAGAGGTGAAAATGAAAAGTTGGGTCTATCACTCTTTCTGAAGTAGTGGGATATAGGTGGGTCTTTGTTCTTCCCTTGTTAACTTATCATTTAATTATTCATCCTTTCCTCTCTTTGTGTGTTTCATCACAGCAAAGTACTGGGACCTGTACAAAATGAGACAGTCCTTGTACTGAAAGTTTACAACTTTGAAAAACATGGACTGTTTATCCAAGGAAGGTGTGAAGCTAAGTTTGAGTCACATTTAGAAACATGAATGGAAGAAGCACGTCTGGAGGAGGAGGTCTAGTGGTCAGACAAGGTGGCGAACTGGGCAGTCGGAGTGAAAGGAGCATTTCCGTGCATAGGGGTGTCTTTGGAAATTTTATTACTAATCGTGTGCTTTGTTTCTCAAGTTGTGACTAAGGCCAGCTGCTTTGCGAAGCATCCGTGTAAAACATCCACCTCGACTCATTTGTGCATCTCTCTTCATTTCCTGGTTCCCTCTGTCCTCCCTGAAAGCAAACAGATAACAGGATCATCTGAGGCACAGGCCTAAGTGGAAGCTGGTTAGCGTGGTCGGGTTCCAGGCTGGTAACAGTATACTGTGACCATTTAATGTGTTTGCATTGATCAGAGACATGCACATTCAAGTGGGATGTGTAAATAAAGGAGAGGCATCTCTCTCACAAGGAAAGTCAATCTGTGTACACATCAGGAAGCACAGACTAGAGAGCGGTTCGTCAGAACTTGCCATCACTTACTCTCTTTGCCCCAGAAATGCACAAAATGTGCTTAAAAAAATTAAAGCGCTTTTCGCTGAAGAGGATTCGCACCCAGATGTCCTGCTCGTGCACCCTCTTTAGTGGGGCTTATTTAGGCTGCTCTTGGCAACATGTTGCTAGTGAAGTAATCTCCAGTGTGTCCTGGAAGCAATGCAATGTATGGTAAAGGATGCCGTAGTTCAGAAGCCCTGATCTTTAGGAAGCACCTTTGTGTTTAATGTATTTCGTAACCTTTCTGGTATAGAAAGTGCAGCACTCAGCCCCCTCGTGCCTGCATTTGTACCGAGGCAGTTTGTTCTGCACACAGGAGTGGGTATTTTCTTCCTTTTGATCTGATTAGCGAGCAGTATGTTTCTTCACTTTCAGATAATGCCTGGGCAAGTCATTGCTTTAATTGTACATCTTATTGTGTCATCCCTGTTCAATCATGTTCAAAAATACCTACATTTCACCCTTATCCCCCACCTCCCTTTTCCCATTTAGATCTCACTGAAGTCCATTCTACCTTATCAGCACAGTAATTTCATGAGCAGAGCTAGGATTTCTGCCGTTTAGGCCCCGGCCATTGTCTGTCGCAGCTGCAGTCAAGATAAACCCTCACCCAGAACAAAGTTGGAATGACCTTTTACAAGCAGAATCTGCCTTGTTTCCCTCCAGACTAATTTATCAGCCTTCATTTCAGCCTAGTCTCTCAGCAGAGGCCTGAAAGAACATTACAGAGAGCATGAATGAACAGGGGGATTAAGATGCTTGGCTAGTCCCTCTTTTTCATCAGACACCTTCTGGATTTACTGAGATGTAAGCTGTAAATGACCGTAAGTGGTGAACTGCCTTAAACTTGGAGTAAGGGAAAGGGAAGGGGCGGGGGGGAAATCGCCAAAGCCAAATGTTTGGAAAAGAAGAGTGATGTGGGGAACTGGATAAACCTCCTGTCTTGAAGTCAGAAAGTGGTAGGTCTGAGCTGTAACAGAGTTCCCCTGGCTCTGCTGGCCATGCCACGGAGGGCTCGGTGTTGGTAGGCCAGTCTGTCCCCGAGAGGTGCAGGGAGGGGGTACAGGCCGTGCAGAAAACTGCCCCACAGCCAGACGGGCTCCAGCGTTTTCAGAACTGTTAACGAGGGGTTCTTGCAAATTTAAATCCAATTTATTGATTTAAAGCAAATTTTAAAAACTGAGTTACGTATGTATGTACTACAAGTATTTTTGTGCAGCAGACCAGCAAAAATTTTATTGGGAGCATGATTTTAATGCTGCAAGAGCTGAAATCTTTTTAAAGTGAACTTGACAAGTGTCAAAGAGCCCGATACGAAAAAAAAGATCCACTTTTAGCTGACAACAGCCATAGTCCAAAGGACTTGCTGTGAGGAGGGGAATAAATATTCATCTCTTGAAGGAGGGGAGAGTTGTCAACGGTAGTTTGGGTGAATATCCTGTCTGTACAACATAGGCAGCTATTGTTAGCTTTAGTGGAACTGGACAATTCCACCCCTAATACTGTAAGACATCAGGTATCTTTTTAGTGCTTATACCTTTTAGCTTTCTTCATCTTTTTTGTAATGAAAGAAAGGGTTGTTTAACAACTTTGAAACATTACAAACAATCACAAGCTGCTCAATTGAGGGGGGGGGGAATCCTTGTCTGTAAAACTTGAATCATTGTGGTGGATTACTTTAATTGAGTTGACTTGAAAGCTTTTGCAAGGGAAGAATTAAATACAGCCCCGGTGACTTAGCCCTTGATATTGGTAGTGGTGGTGATTACTGGTGCTGTATTACTGCGTGTGTATCTTCTACCGTCAGTCAAGGAACGCAGCGGAGGCACGGAGGCAGGCTGGGAACCTGCCCGACGGCGCTTCCTTCTGACCTAGTCGTGCAGTAACGCTGGCGTGCACGTGGAAACGGGTCTGTGGGTCTGGCCGCGTAGCAGAGATGTCTATGTATAAAAATTTAATGCAAGCAGATTTTACACCTTCGGCAGATTGTTTGAACTTTTGGTATATTTGAATGTTTTGGAATATTTCAACTTTCGGTGAAAAAGAAGGAAGAGGCAAAGGGTGGAATCGCAGGTGTGGGGGGAGTGTGGAAGCAGTCAAGTGAGCGGCAGGGTAAAAACATACTGAAGAACCAGCTTGTGAATTCATATTGCAGTGTCAAGCGATGGCGAACAGCAACCACAAGATGTTTAGAAACTGGGTGCAGATAAAAGACCAATGTTTTGAAATTATTTTAGGGTTATGAGGAGTTTAGCCTATTCACTAGACAAGCCTGGCATTTTGGCTACGAGACTTTTGTATCTTCCTGTGACTATACGTACCAATAAACGCGACTGCGATAATTGATATTTTCCTTTCTGAGCAATAAAAGCCCTCGAAATGCAGTGGCGGGTGATTATAACAGAAACATCTAGACTTTTCTAAACCTTTGGAAGACTTCTGATTTAATTTAGATATTTGGGTGAAAGTTCAGGCTGTGATTTCTTTGTATCTTCTGTGTTGCTAACCCATATTTGTGCCTTTGCGGTCTTTCAGCCAGCGATACGGAAGTCGTAGGATTTTTAGAGTTGATGCAGTCTTTTTTTGCTCTCAGCAGTGGTTGTGTTTAATCTGTTATTGAGAGAGCTTAATAATGCAAAAGTGCTTCAGAACTGCACTGTTCTGAAGCTTGCACTTTGTATATTTACTTGCATTCAAACAAAAGGTGTGTGCATCTCATCTCTTAAATACTAACTAAACTATTGTTCTAAGTACCGACTTACAGACACTTCCACTCGCAGAAGTTAAGTATCTTTTGCTGTTCCTAAGTGCTTATATCATCTCCAAAATGAATTTCAGCAGCGTGGAAGGGAGATAAAAAGGCTGCCTTTCTGGAGAGTTGTTGAGGCAATATGCAGATACTTACTTTAAACAGGACAGACTATTTTTGGCTCTTGTCCAGTTTCCTGGGAAATGGACAGAAAGAAGCTTAATTTCTCATAGTCCGCTGCAGCTGTGCTTAGGTTTTAATAAGCATACAAGCTTGATTAAAAAAAAAAAAGGCCAGGAAGTTCAGATTCTTGTCGAGTTGTCAATGTTCTTTGGAGCAGAAATTGGGTTTTACTGCTAAGTGGGCTAGCAGTACTTTACAGACATAAGTTAAGCATCAAGGATGGTGCTGACCGAAATGTCAATAACCCTGCAAAACTTAGTGGATGGGCAAAAAAGGTCGCAGGTTAACTTCCATTGAGATGAATGTAAGGTCACGTAAGTTAGTGTATCCAGGGAAGAATGATCTACGCTGTGTCTGTGCAATGCTGAACTTCAAACTGGCAGACAGAATGCAGGGAAGAGAGCTTGCAGTCTCTGCTGGCAGATCTCTGACATCATTGGCTCATGTGCAGTGGCAGGCAAAAAAAGTCAACAGTACCCTGGGCTTACCAGGAAGGATGTTGAGAAGAAGACAGAGGACATCCTTATGCTGCTGTATAGACCTTGGTGTGCCTCTATCTTGCAGCTCTGGTATGCGGAGAGGTAGAGCAGAGTTGGAGAAAGAATAGGGGAGGGCAACTAAAATTTCCAAGACGATCGAGCAACTGTTCTAGGAGGAAGAACTAAAAAATCTGGGTTTGCTGAGTTTGGAGAGGAGATGCTGCAGAGTAGATACTGTTGAAGTTTAAAAAATCCTGAAAGCAGTGGATAAAGGGAGTTTGGAATTGCTATCTAAGAAATAATGTAATACTTGTAATAGGAGCATTTGATAAAACTAATAGAAAACGATACAAGCACGTACTACTTTATGTAGTGAAAAGTGAATTCCAGAACATGCTACCTGCAGAGACAGGCAGATCGGAAAGTTCGGAGAGGACTGGGATGGTGTGAATCCAGTCCGTAAATGGATATATCAGCAGGAGTAGGCAGGGATATTCTCTCTAATATCTCTTATACATTGGCTCTGGGTACTGGAGGGCTACGAGGCGAATGCAGTGGAAATTGGGCAGGCTCACGTGTGCTCCCTAAATACTGTTTCCAGCTTTCATTGTCATCACTGATGTTGGCATAAGGTCAGGCAAAGACCAA
This sequence comes from Mycteria americana, assembly GCF_035582795.1. NCBI lineage: Eukaryota > Metazoa > Chordata > Aves > Ciconiiformes > Ciconiidae > Mycteria > Mycteria americana. The sequence goes on from NC_134382.1 coordinate 10,224,952, forward strand.
CCCTAAAAATGTCCTTGAAGCTGTCCTTTGGGAGAAAGGGGCATTAAGGGCAAAAAATCCCCCCCAACATCCAGGGAGAAATTAAACATTTCTGGGTGATAGCAAATGACGTAAAGGGAGGAGTTGTGGGGTCAAGGGACTAGAACAGGGAACACGCCAAATAAAAGAGGGGGACGCGCAGCCCCGGTAAGGCTTTTGGGCTGGGCAGCCCATTGGTGTGCTCAGGGCATTTCTTAGGACCTTACGAAGGTGTAAGCCTTCCGTTCCGTTCCCTGCTCTCTGGCAGTGCTGCGCGGGTGTTAGTGGTGCACCAGTATTTCTTTTGCAACTCTCATTTTCAACTCTTTATTACTTTTGTGGATTTTAGATCCAAGCCAACATTCACAGTGTAAATTCTCATCTTGCCTGTAGTTTATTACAAGATTGTGTAGTAATCCGGTGGAAATTTCAGAGTTAGAAATGTGAGCCAAAGTGACTTCTTTTCCTGTCTCTTCCTGTTTTTCAAAGTTGCTTCATTTTGTAAAGGGTTTTGTGTGTGTGTGATATATATCAGTAAATGCATGTGTAAATTTACTGCTTACTATAAACTGTAATTGGCAAGAATAAGAATATAGCACATTCAGAATGTGAATGATAAAATACTGATACTGTATCCTTTAATTTATTACCTGTATTATCCACACTCTACGTTTTCCACTCTGTTCTCTCTCCTTCATGAGCTGTGTTTTCACTAGACTGGCATTTTCCTACTCTGATGAATTAACTGTCAATTGAAGTTAGTGAGATAAATCAAAACAAATGGACACACTGCTCCATATTGACTTTCTCACTGCCTGATTCTGAAAACCACTTTCTGAGCGCTGTGCTGCTATTATGCTCACTTGGTTCTAAGCAAATGTACAAGAAGGAAGGAATTGGAGGAGGTAGGTATTTAATAGCCATCAATTACATTTTCACTATCTTTGTTTCATCTAGGATCTTGTCAACAATGAGATCTGTGCCGTTTACCTAGAAAGAAGACACTTGGCATTGTGTCACAAAATGAAATGTTAAATGGCTCTCAGGAAGCATACATTGAAGTTTAGGTCTTTTACAGTGTGGTCTTAATCTGCACCAGAAAAGAGTTTTTGGAATAACCGCAACAGTTTAAGTAAAAAGGAGGATGCTTTTTTATCAGCACGGGCTATGTGCAGACACTCACCATAACAGCGGAGAGACAAGTCTCTAGTCTGAACCAAGTGACGTTTATTAACATTTGCTGTGGGAATTTTCTGTATATAATTACATAGTTGTTGGATAGGGGACTTCAAGTTGTTGAAGTCTTGGCTTTTATCCCAAGATAGCAGAACTGTTTCTAGCCTGGTTTATTCTGTTTGTGCAAGTGGATGAGTGATGATCAGGCACCCAATAACTAGGATCATCTATGTCCCTGATTAGACAAAACCGTATGCTAAAGTAATCGGTGAAATAGATCTGAAGTACAGACACGTTTAAGACTGTTACCTCTTGCAGACGTGGTGAAACTTTCAGAGTAAAGAACATGTGGTTGCATGGGTACAGGCGTTCATTTTATTGTCATCAAAGTTATAATTGTACGATAGAAAAGTGATTGATTGTTTTTAAATAATGAGAACAGAAAATCCATCTACTTGTCTTAAGCAGTGCTACTGCAGGGCTGTGTAGATCAAATACCAGCCATACCTCTGGCTGACCTTAGTTACTCTGCATGGTTTCAGCAATAAGAACAAGCATATGCCTGTCATACAGCAAGTGTTTAAATTCTTTTGTTATTTGTTTACTTGTATCTTAAACATCTGCGCCTTAATACTTGGCTTTGAAATGCACTCTAGATCAACCAGATTATTTTTTCATAGCTATCGCCTGATCGTGTGTTATGTCTTCCTGTGTAACCAGCACCACATTTAGCAAATAAATTTAACACCTTCTCACCTGGAAGAGATCTTATAAACTTTAATTCAAGAAGTAAAAGGTTAAAAAAATGTATGTGCAGAGGAATGGATGGTGGAAAGGGGTAAAGCCTCTCAGCAGTAGGTTAATTGGAGAGTGGAATACCAGTGTAGATGGGAGCACATAGTTTCCTTGGACAATGTGCTAAAGAACTGGGAGCTGGGAAGGACCAGCTGGGATTGTTAGTGAATTAGCTGAAGTCAGAAACTGCTGAATGGAGCAAAGAAGTAAAGGGGAAATGAAGGTTAGGGTATAATTCAGTCTAAATTAGGTGGGCCATTCACAATGCATAAAAGGGCTCTGAGCTTCCTTTCTTGGGGAAAATGGGTAGGAAAGCTCACTTTTATTTGGATGCGTGTTGAGTGGTTGATTTTAAGAATGTGCATACCTAGAGCCTACTTTTTGGAAGTGCATTATCCCACATGAGTTTGGAGGAAGCATTGAAAATGCCATGAGCCTGAAAGACAACAGATTTAGTAAGAAAGACTCACAACCGTTATGCTGCAAAAGCATGTGATTTTAATCTCTTACAAACTGAAACAAATCCTCTTCATTTATTCTATCTTTGCTTGCTTGTTATTAATGATGAAAACTCTGTATCTGACCACCTCGGAATCCTGGGTGCTTGAAATCCAGCCTGGCTTTGGCCCATCTCTACTTGTTATTTTTGAAGAGATTTATTATAGCATTTGTGTCCTTTTATTAATTTCTGAGTTTTGTTTCTAAATGGTTATACCATTGAAAGTGATGTGGCAGACAGCAAATGTTCTTGGAGACTGTATTTGTTCTACCTTAAATTATGGAACAATAGGGAAGCCCCTCTTTTGCGTGAATGTAATACACTAAGAGTTAATTTCAAATGGTACCTCAATGAAGCATAAGGCATCGAGCATGCAAGGGGCACTGTTGGGCGATTTGGCCAAGCTCTGTAAAATCTCATGAACTTAAGCAAAATTGGGAACAAAGGCAATAAACATTTATTTATTCGTTATTAGGAAATGCCGAGTCTAAAAGCCTCCGTGATGTTTATTGATATAAATCTGTAGAGGTTAACTTGTGGCCTAACCACAACCAGCAAAGTCTGTGACGAATGGGAGCAGCCAGACTCAAACAGTTGGCTGGCAGCACCCTTGCTGCGTTCGCAGCCATTCGCAGTCAGCATACCCATTTCAGCATCCATTTTCTTCACCGAAATCCTGAAGGAAGGAATGGATTTGCAGCATCCTTGGAAATCAACAGATGTTGATTATTTCACAAAGTGGATCAAAACATTTCAAAGCTGAGAGCAGGCTGCTAGGAGAACCTTCTTCTCCTCGTCAGAGCTGACCCATGCCTCTGAGGACCACAAGTGTGTAATAATCAGGTGCACAATCACTTGAGTCACCTCTGATGGCTTCAGTTAATTCATCTGTTGAATAGTATCTTTGGAGTAGGGGTAAATACAAACAGCATGCTAAAAAGTTTATGCAGGGTGCACACTTAGTACAGGATCAGAGAGGTAAATGCAAAGGAAGTTTGTGGTTACAGATGTTTTTTCTTTTTCATGTTAAAAAAAGATATCTTCCAGTGACACTTGTCTGTGGTGCATTGCTTTCTAATTTGATGGGAAGAGTTTTGCTGCATCCCTTCCGGTGTTGTGGCAGTAGGTTTCTACGTAGACCTTCAAACTCGTTTGCCCTCAGTTTGCTTAGTATCCCCCTGAAGTACATCATCCATTTGATGACAAAAATTTACCATTTTTCAACTTTGCAGATATTTCAAAACTCCTTAGAGATCAGCGTTACTCTGATTTGTATGTTGCCTGTGAGTGCAAAGTGATGGTAACTTCTATTTAAGTACTGTGGTCTTACACCAAAGTTGTGGACCGTTTAGCCCCACAAATAATACTAAGTTTCTGTTTTAGAAACCTGGGTGATGCTGGATGCTCTGTGTATTATGCACCTACCTGCAGAGACATTGTGCTGGATCATTAATAAGATAAAACCTGTCTAACTGTTGATATTCTCATTTTATCAGACATAAAATGCTTAATAAGGAATTTATTACATGCCTGATTTTATCAGTGTGCAATTCCAGAAGTGCTGTGGCTGGAGGTGGAACTTTTTTCCCCTCATGCCGTACCTGACACAGCTCGGACTCATTTCTGTGTTCACTCTAAAGGCTTATGTCAAGCCCAGTCAATTTAAATGAGATTCAGAACTGGAACAGCAATAAGTGTTCAATCAAAGTATTTGATAAATCACTTAAACAATCTTGCAGATTGCAAATTCTGTAAATGCAAGTTCTGCACTTATTCAAAACTAGTGAATGTGACAAGACTAAGAGACAGCAAAGTCAAAACAGCAGGAAGAAAAACTCCGATTCTTTGATGAGATTAAAATACCAGCAATTTAAGTGGCAAGCAGGTAGGACTACGCTGCTCGTGTAGCTTTCTAACCAATACTTGAGCATTTACAAGGAGAATATACAGATGGGATAAAGAAGAGAAGGCTGATTTGATGATTGCAGCATAATTTTACCTTTACTTTGGGTTATGTGTGTTTTCTTTAATATCTTGAATGGCATAATTTAGATGGTCGGGAAAGTTTTCTCTCTTATTAAATGGAATGACAAGTGACTGTAAAAGTAGGAGAAGGGAAATCTCAACAAACCCCAGATTGCTTTGAATGCTAAACATTTTTTCTTTGGTTAGTCGGATTGTAGCATGAGCTTCCTCAGGGGGAATTTATTCTGATAAGTGTCTCCACATAAAAGCTGAAAACAAAGCGTTGAAACAAACTCTTTGACTTGACTTTAAACTGGTTTGTTACCCGCTGCAGCCATGAATATGTCCAGCTATGTATTTAATGCTTTTTTTTTTTTGCTACAGTTTCGATTATCTCAGAGAAATATGGAAGAAATTAAAGCAAATTTTTTTAGTAGCTTCCAGAATGAAACCTTGTGTTTTCTCCTTTGACCTTATTCTTTCTTATTAATGAGAGAAGTTTTGCAGATTATGATGGGAGAGGAATACACTTATCGTCAGTACCAACGCAAAGCCAAGAAGCAAGATTTGAAATAACATTTTTCATGGTTACCAGAAGGAAGATGAAAAATTGCATCATTTTAGACCATAGCTAGTGTTGATGTTCAGCATTTTAGTCTAAAAAAAGAGTTGTTGTTTTTGTGTGTGACTGTTCTCTTACCATCTTTGTCCTTATTCGTAATACTAGGGGTGTTCTTACCAGGATCCTGGTGCCAAACTTTTGTTTACAGTGTATTTTGCTTGCTTCCACCATTAATGTATTTCTAATCCTCGGAAATCAGGAGCTTGATCACTTTTTGTTGAGATTACAGTAGGAGCCGGTTGACCTGAAATTTGTGCTGGTCTCCTCCCAGGCATTTATTTCCAAGGACATTAGCGAGTGACTGATCTCTTTGTCTCCTTTTCCCCACCTGTTTTACCGCAGATGTGAAATGTCTTAATTGGTGCTTAAAACATGCATTCTGAAAACATATACATCTATTTTCAGACAGCATGAGGCCTGATTCATCCAAGTTTTTAAGGACTTTGAGATTCTTGAATGAAAACTACTGTACTAATCGCAATGTATTACAAATTACATGGGATAACCTTTTGTCCAACTGTGAAGTTGGACAGATTTGCATTATGCTAGACTTAAATACACACATACATATACATATATATATATATATATATGTATATACATACACACATACTTAAATCTCCCAAGCACAAAATGCTAAGTGGTTCCTAGAGGTCTTTTGCATCACTCCTGTGATAGGCTTGGCGTGACCTCCTGGTCTCTGAGAATGTTTCAGGCAAGTCTCTCTTAGTTAAGCTAGTTTTTCAAAAGCTACCCAAATACAAGTGATTTTAATAAATTAGTAAAGATTTGCATTCTAGACTAGTAGCTACTGAAATGCCTTATTTTATTTAAAAAACCCCAATAATTTTGAAACTACACTAAAATCTACTTCACACATGGATATAATTATTAAAAAAAAATTCCCCCTTAACTTGAAACCAATTTTTTTGCTCTTAAAAAAAGGTAATTTTTAGGACTTGCTAGCAGTCATTATTCTTTCTCCCATAAAATATGTATGTTTAGCACATTGAACACACATTAGTTAATGGAAATCAGCAGCTGTAAGGGTTCATATAAAACTATACGGTATGTACAAGGTAGAATTATTTTTAAATCTTGATTTGCTTGCGTGATGCTAGTGCCTTTATTTTCCGGTATGTCTATGGCTCTGTCTAGCAGAATTGGAGAGGTTAAGCTCTGTGTGTGCGTGCAAGCGTGTGTGTGCATGCGTCTGTTGTTTCTTTCTTCTTGAAATGCTTCACCACAGTAGGCAAAATGGATGAAACATAGAAAAAGAGAGACAATAAATAGTTTCCTAACCTGGCTTGGATAATAGAGAAAGTTCGTTAGATTTATTAATCCTCATTTTCCTTTGGACTGTCAGGCTTAGAGTGACAGTAAAAAAGCTTGTGACGACTTTGGCTAATTTGCACTCCATTCACTTTCTCATGAAAACCCATCAGGATGACTGAAGAACTGCTCTGCAATTGACCTTATTCAATGGCAGAGTGATATACTGGGAAACAGGCCAGTTTTTACAATGCCGAAAAGAGCAAATTGGACGGAATCTTTGTTCCTCTCTTTTTTTCTCTTTCCTTTTTATGCCAGTCTTGCTCTAGTTAAGCTCTCTCATTTGTTCCAGCAGTAGCTCTAGGGCTCAGGTCACCCTCTGTGGCTGCCATTGCAGGTGATCACTGGACTGCTTGTCTTGGATGCAGAGAGGAGAGAGAGAAAAGGAAACGCTGGAAGACTCTGCCGCAGTGAAAAAGTCTTAAGAGATTGTGCGCAGCCAGATGTTCAGGGACAGGAGGCTGTTTTTGTCTTTGCATGCAGAAATCGCTGGTGCTCAAACAGGTTGCGTGCACCTAGCAGCCCGGAGGCAACCGATACCCACATGTGGGATTTTCGTGTTACTCTTTGGGTGAGGCATTAAAGCTCGTGGCTGGCTGGTGGTGGTCACGGCAGATGAGGGACAGGGAGGAGATTCTGTACTCATCTGTGAAACTTTTCTGCATTCCTTTTATATACATGCCAGCAAAAGCAGGATCTTTCGCTCTCCCCCATGTGAAGGGAAAATGAGACGCAGTTAGAGTGGCCAGCAGGCTGGTGGCGAGAGCTCTCGTGTAGGGTGCAGGGACAACTGTCCCCTTAAATGAGCATTTAATGTTTTATGCAAAAGAGAACAGCCGTGAATGAGAGTCTGAGTCAGATTAGCACATGAACAGTCAGTAGTCTGGCAGATATCGAATTTATCTGGGGCGGTGGAGAAAGGCAAAACAATTTGAATTTGAGTCTGAGAACCGGGCTGTTGCTGTTTTGGGGTGGATTCTCTGTCTCTGACTGAAATTACTGAAACTGCAGCTTTGTTTCCAGGTTTCATCAAGAGTGGTTTCTGTAAAGATTTCTGACTAGTAAGATACTGCTGTTGATGGTTTTAATAGTAATAATTCCAAGATGTACCGTAGGTCCTGTCTGTCTTTACTGCTGTACCAAACGTGCTGTATTTCACCCCTAAAGCAGCAGGTTTTCACTGGGTGGCTACTGTGCTCCTGATGCGTCACCTTGTTTGATGAAGCCCTTTCAAGGAAGCTGACTGGGCATCGCGCAGATCAGTGTAAAGCTTTCAGATGGCTTTTGAGCACTGTGGTGGCCGTCTCAGTTCCGTCTGAGCCAGCAGGCTTGATCTTTCTTTGCAGAGGGCAGGATCCAACAAGACAGGCATAAGAGTTGCTAGTTCACACGAATGCTATTCAGTTGCACCTTGAAACAGCAGAGTAAGCAAACAATCTGTCTTCTAAATACTAGAAAGAGAGGTGTGACAGCTGTCTGCTTATATCCTACGCTGTGTGGATGCGCTCATCTTGGTCATCCTAATCACCCAGTGTCTCACCACGTGCAGTTCCCAGGTCAGTGGTGCGCGGCTCAGCACGCTGACAACCTGGGAGCAGGAAAGACCCGCAGCCAGTCCCGGAGCAGGGTGGGACAGAGTCATGTCTGTCGACCATTCTGCCTCAGGCTCCTCGGCCAGCCTCTTTGGGGACAGCGCTTCGGAGCAGCAGCAAGTTCTGTTGCAGAGAAATGACTGTGGGCCAACTGGAATGCCACCTCAGGGCTTACCTGTCTTCGCCGTCTATCTGTAATCCTAGGCCAGATGCCCAGCATTTATTATTTGCCACCTTATAATTTGTATCGGGTTATTTAACACTGTAAGGAATTCCTTGATTTTACTTAGGATATTATTTTCAATTCATCCACGATTGCGATTCCACAAAATGGAGACCCAGCCCATTCCTCTGGGCAATACTATGCCTGGTGTGGGGCACCGCTCCCCAGTCTGAAGTGCTAAATAGACATGTAAAATTTGTTCTCCAACTAGTATGCTCATTTGTCACACCTAAGGAAAATAGTTATTTTGCATTCTTGTATTTTGAGGCTAAATGAGAATGTTTCCACGTGGCCAAACCGGTCTTTTCATATCTCCCTCCTTCTAGAAATGTTACGCGTGACTTACAGAACTATTACATCCAATATATCTTAGATGTAAGATTTTTGTTACTTAGACTTAAGCTTTTTGTTAGTAGTGTAGAACACATATGATAAGACAAGTATACTGGCACCTCAGTGAAAAACAGATAAGAATGATACTAAGTTTGAAGCAACAAATTTCAAATTCTGTTTAATCATATTTAAGTGCTTTTGCCTGCTACATTATCAAAAGAAATCTGAAGATTTCTGTATGCAAAAAAAAAAAAAAATTATGGGATCTTAAGGGATTGCAGTCATTTTTCATTGTTTGTTCTGCTTTTTGAATTTTTCTATTATACACTTAATTTTTTTCCAATTTAATACAACTAAAGAAAACCTGGTGACTGTATGCTTCAGGCTTCATTAAACCTGAACCACCCAGCAAGACTCAAGAAGCGTGTTGTTCTTCTCCCGCAACTTCACTGAGTGATTAAGCACATTGTAGGCCTATACTTCTAAAGGGGGAAGGTGGGTTTCTTAAAGAAATAAAATAAAAAAAAAGCCACACCACATCCCCCAAACATTCAGCCAACCAAAAACACCTCTGGCTTTTCAGTGTATGAACGTTACTCTTTTCTGACCAGCATCAGTACTTCTGATTTAGTCTCAGGAGAAAATAAAAGATGTCCTACTGGAATAACAGGATGTGGAAAACTCCCTTCTCTCCCCAAAGTGGTACCAACCTAACCCTCCCCTAACATCCAGAAAGCCTTGGTCTGAATGTTCTTTTTAAGCACAGTCGTACGTGTTTCCTGCAGGAGTCTGAGCAGAAAAGGTTACAAACTGCAGTGTATTTAGGTTTTGAAAGTGAACCAACAGGGTGGAGACCGAGGTATGTGTGAAAGAATAGAGGAAGCAACAAAGCTTTTTCTGCCGATATTTTTTGGGGCAAATCCTCACACGAAGGAAAGGGTTATGTTGACACGACGAGTCTTGACGTGCAGGATGAACCTGGAGAGAGGTGTGGTACTCTCTGAAATGCCCCGCTGTCGCTGTTAGGTCTCTCTGATGGTAGAAGAAGTCTCTCCAGCGCTGTCGGATCTCTCGCGGTAGATGGCCCTGCGTGGTGTGACTTCCGCCGCTCGCTGTTTCCACATACTGCGCGGAGTCACTGGCATCGTTCTTGTCTTCTCTCTGTCATCTCCTTGCCCTCCTCCTTCTGCTGCCCTCAGGTCCTCCAATTTCCCCTTCTCTCTCTATCAAATTCTGCCCATGTCCGCACCCTCATTAATCAATGTCAAGTCACAGAGTGTACAACAAGGGCTGTATTCTTCAACTGCCCCCTCAGCCCTCATACATCCCATTGTTCCAAAAAACTGATTCAGATGGCAAGAAAACAGCCGATGCAGCACATAAAAGAGATGAGACAGAAATGAAAAGAATCAAGGAGGGGAAAAAAAAGAGGAGGCATTTTTTTCCCCTGAAACACTCGAATAAATACTCGGCAATGATAATTTAAATTATTCATACATTTATGAAAACATCCATTGAAAAGTGAAGTGTATGATGCTCTTTGTCTACTTTACTTGTCTCTTGTTTGTGATTAACCTTTACTGTAACTTGGGCTGGCAGTGCCACGATCACAAAGACCAGACTTTTCCTTCCATGGGAAAAAAATGTTTCATCGTATCCAAATGAAAAATTAAGTGGAGGTATTTAGTGCTGATGTGGCAATTTGTTGCAAAGCATTAAAGATGCAGTATTATCCGTGTCTGTAGTCCAAACACTGCCTATTAAAAAAAAAAAAAAATAGACAAAGCCAGCTTTTAACAGCGTGTTCCCTTACAGCGTAGTTTGACATATATTCTACTTCCAGTACCATGACGTCCTTCAGGAGCCAGAGAGCTCGACACCACGCAGTGCACGGGATTTGCTGCACCCACATAAGGAGAATCTGTGTATATATGAACGCATACAAACACAGTCTCAGAAGATGGAAATGAAGAAAAAAGCAGCTTGATTATTTTAATTACAGCGCCTAGGATGTGCAAACCATGTAAGACTTATTCATAGAGTAGCATTAATAATTTCATCAGAAGATGTGAGACATGAGACCTGACAGTCTGTGAAAGTCCAGACGACATTTCTTTTGCCTTTTAGATAGACTTTTTTGCTCGAACTTTGTGGTCACTGCCTTACTTTAGAAAACCTCAGTTGGTGGCAAGATGAGTAGTAGAATATTAAATGCCAATAGTGATACAGAATCTAATATCAGGAATAACAATAATAACTTGAGAGGTTTTGGAAAACTCAGATCTGTGGGGATTGTGTTCTTTTGCTGTATCTTTGCAATTCTTACTTTTTTGCAGAGACCGAGAGAAATAGTCAATGCAAAGCTTCTCTTACGACATTTGTGTCTTGCTTGGTAATTCATCAAATTTCTCTCCAACTTCCAAACCAGAGAGGTCTGGATAACGTCGTATAATTTATAGATAATCATGCAAACATTTTTATTCTCAAGTGAACATATTTAGTCTTGCAAATATGCATTTATGCCTTTCCATAACTGGTTGATTATGTGGGAGGGGGAGCCATTGTCTAGCAGTCAAAGCCAAGGGATTTTAGCAAAGATCTAGTTACTCTTCTGTTGACTCTGCAGTTGACACTGTGTGTGACCTTGGACATGTCACTTATACTGTGAATGCTTCGCTTCCTTCTGTAAATGGATATAACAGTTTTGAGTACATGCAGAAAAGTGTGTCTGGAACTTAGTAAAGCATTTTGAGATTTCCCTCTTAATAGGTGCTATTGGGTCTTGGCAATTGAAACTAATAGCGCTCTTCAGTAGTGGGTTTTTGTTAAGCTTTATTATTGTGGCACTCATCTCGGGAATTTTGTAGATTTTCTTTCGTGCCTTTTTCAGTCACTTTCCACTTTTGCGTTTTGTCTTCTAGTTTTTTAGATTTTCTGCCTAGCAATTTCTGTATGTAATGACTGTAAAAGTTTTTCTTTGCATCTATGTTGTCTAGGATTTACTGGTTTTGTATTTTAATACTGTCTCTGGATTTGTCTTTTGCTGAGGTGAAGCATGTGCCCTTGTTTCAACAGAAAACATTTTTAGTAAATCCACTAACGGATAAATCTACTAAAGGAGGCTGTCAGCCATAGGATACAGTATTTATATAGAAAGTGTGGTGGAAAACTGTGTATTAAAAGAGGAAAGGAGCTGGAGCAAAAGTCCTAAATCAAACTCCTGGCAATATACTGTCTTGGTGTGTATTTCTTGCTAGGCTGTGATTCCTTTTTCTTGGAAATTATCCAGAACTTCCTGGCTCAGTGATCTGGGATACTTTTCAATATACTGGATATATGGAGCAGTGGGCAAACTTCAAACGGCTCTGAGATTTTTTTGGGTATGGAGAGACATCCAAAATACTAGTTCCTTTTCTCAGCTGATTTGCATAAATCCTCCTTCACTGCTTCCAGGCCTGTCTGTAGTTTCTGAGCAAGAAACAGGCATCAGATCCCTCCCTCCCATTCACACACCAAACCAAATTGTCTTTGGGATCAGTCAGCCAGATGCAGAGCCCGCTCGTCCTACAGCAGAAAGCTCTGCACCTCAGCTCTACTCACGCCTTCGTTAATGAATGGGCAAAGGTACGGCCGTGCAGAAATAGCCTCGGTTGTACCAGTCAGTGATAGGAGCTAGGGAAGGACGATCTCCTGTGCATGCACACCCACAAAAACACCCCCAGGCTTCTCGGGTTTAAGTTTTGGACGAAGACGGCTTAATTGGGTCTGGTTATTCTAAGTACAAAGTTGTCCTGTTCCTTGATTGTCAGTGCCTGTCATTTACAGGTAGCCATCGCGCCTCTTTTTTCTGCCAGGCCTTTCTAGGCTGAGGAGTTAAAAAGATTTTCTTTAATTCCTCGCGTTAGCGTGGTTTCGAAACGATTCCCGTGCAGTCCGTTCCCCCCATGGCTGTTTGAGGGCAAGGCCCAGTCCCGCAAGTGCCGCTCTGTCCCGGCTGCGCTCTGCGCGGGGCTCGCGGCGGCTGCCCCCGCAGCCCCCAGCACGCTTTGCCCATAGAAGGTCTGGAGATGCCTCGCTGTGGGCGCTCCCTCCTCCCACCCAGCCACCAATGGTGGGGTCTGGGAAGGTAGCCAAATGCCACTGAGGACACTGGAGCAATAAATCATCCTCCTTCCAACATCTGCAGGCCCCAAAGGCTAGCCCCTTGCCGATGATGATCTCGCCTCCCACCCCCTGCTTTTTATCCTGTCCCTCTCTGACAAAACACCTATTGTCACAGCCTGAGTGAAGAAGAGTCCTTTTTCCTTTACAAAGGCCCTCTGAAGCCAAGTTGTGAGCTGCCAGAGAAGATGCCTATGTCTCGGCGGGGAGTCTATATCTCACTCTTTTTCTCTGTAGTTCATACTTTTTCTCTCTCACGGGGGTCACCCAAAGCCTTTCACTCTGGCTTCATATTCACATAAAGACATCAAGAAAAAGAAAAACCACACCAGAAAGAATTATTAGGCATGGCTGTCAAATGCTTTATGGGGGGGGGGGTGTAGGGGGAAAGAACAGTAACTCTTTATGTGCTGGCATTGTTATGAGAGCTAATGTACTACTGCTTGAGTGCAGTCTGCAGGAAGACATTACATGCCTTCAGAATTACAGAGACATGTTGAACTAAAATATTGTATTTCAGCAAAAGGGCATTTTGTTTTCATTTCTAGTTTCTTAGCAGGTTTTTCTAGATTACAGGAGGCTCTTTCCTGATCCTGCTTTCTTGAAGAACTTTTTTTTATTTGAAGAAGTCTTTATTGACTGCCATTTGCATGCCCTTTCTTAACTGCAGTGATTTTTAGGATCAAATAGATCAAACTGTCCTCAGTCCACTTTTGCATGTGAAAGGAGTTTAAAAATCCAGACGCCGTCACCACCAAACCCTGCCCAAAGTATTACTATTTCCTTATTGAATGGGCAAAGCAGCGTTAGTGCAAATAAGCTGAAAAAATGGAAGAGAAGAGCCTCCTTGCCCCTCTTCCTTACCAGTGGAGAGACATGAGCCGGTTGTTGCACTTTGTGTTTGTTCGGAGTGCAACTACTGCGCTAATGTGTGGATTCAGAATTATGAAATTGCCCATTTGTGGCAGGTTAATGCTGAAAAGCATTCCTGAGTCTGCTACCCATCTCTCTCCACCATGCTCATAGGGAACTTTGGAGAGCTGTGAACTGAAGGCTTTGCAAACAAATCGCCTGCCCAAGGTTCATCCAGATGCCACGTAGCCATGTATGCTTTTAACCCTTTGAAGTTGTGTTCCTTTTCTTTGCTTACTGAGAAGTGGGCAAGCTGTGCTAGGCACTACTTTAAGAAGACCCTGCTGCCTTGGAGAGGAAGATAAATTAAAAACTTCATTTAATCCTTTGGAAGGCTGAGACTGTAAAGTTAACAGTCGAGTAACCTATTAAAATTTACAGTGCAAGGCATCAAAACAGAAGAAAAGTGCACATGTATAAAGTTTAAAGCATCCTTATAAAAAGCCGGAAACCTAACACTGCATTCCTACAAATTATTCCCTTAGCAAACATTTTTATTTCCAATTAGTAAAAGAAAAATTGCTAATTTGCTGCAGTTGGACAGGCCTGACGTCTCAATCTGCAAAGTGTCAGTGCTGTGAAAGGAAATGTTTCACACTGTGCTGGAGAGAGAGAGCAGCTCTAAAGAGGGTCAGGGCATTGGGCCCAGAAACCAGATTGACTGGCCATAGTGCTAAATTACTCACACAAGACATACATTGTCTGCAGTGCCAGCTACAGAGTACTCACTTTCTCATTCTTTCCCTTTTTTAGTTGGTGCTTGTGGGGGAGGTGAGGGGATGGTAGGGTACAGCAGAAGGGGGGCACGGGAGAGGAAAGGGAGGAGGGCTTGTGTGCAGCAGCAACGACGTGTATGGTCTCATCCTCTGCTTCTGTCTGAAGACAGAGACCCCAGATAGCTGTAGTGAGGTGGAACCGCTCTGATCCATCTATAGCCGTTTTGGGAACCAATCGATAAAACCAGGCATGCTTTGTTACAGCAGAGATATTGGATGGACTAAGGTTAATGCTCTGCTGGAGATAAAGGCTCAGGCTGTTGATGAACAGCCCCTCCACATCCTTAACAAAACAAGGTGTCACCCAGCAGCAGCAGAAGTTGTTTTTTAATGATAGTAGTAGTATTCCTGTGTATTGCTTGTGTAAGAGGAACGGATTTGTATGATATGTCTTGCCACGTGAAGAGCGTAATCCTTGAGAGCTGCTGGAGGATGCCAAGGACGTGACAAAGGGGCGAGAGAGAAAGGAGTGGGGAGAGAGCAGTGCCAGTCTGCAGGGATATGGAAGGCAAAGAAAAAAATCCGTCCGTGTTTCTCAGCACTGTTGTGGTTCTCTGTTTAAAATACCTATGTTGTATTCATTTCATGGTCTCATCAAGAGCCCTTGAATCCAAACACTATTTTGAGTGTGTTGTAATACCTTAACCAGGATGTAAATCTGGATTTTATGAAACTCTTTAGTGATCTGAATCGTCCACGCTGACCTTTGAGAGATTCAGAAGGCACCAGCTTTGATTTTTATGGCTTCACCTTGATATTTTACTGTTATACATCTGCATTGAGCAGAGCTGAGACTAAGATTGACATGGCTCATTTTTATGTTATACTGGCTGGTATTTGAATTTAGATAATTATTATAATTGTTTTATTAATCATGTATTGAAAAGAAAAATGAGACAAGGATCCAGTTCACAAATAATTACTACTTTCTCAATGGCAATCTTACTATCTGCCTGTGAAAAAGTTTCTCATACTTTCATTCCTATTTCCCCTTTGCTGCTCCCACCCCACCTTTTGCTCTAATTCTGTGTAGTGTGAGGACTAATTAGCTGAAGATGGAACGGTGATACTGAAAGTGTGAAGTACTTGTAAGCTTTAGACATTTATTTGATTCATCATGATGGGCAGTGCCTTGCAGCACTCGGATGTGTAACAGGGACGAACTTTGTGCGCTTCTTAATAAGCTACTTGAGAAGTAACATTTTATTTTGCTAAGATACTGGTACTTCTTGTAGAGTAACTTCAGTGTGCTAGAGAGACATCTGAATTTCTCTTCCCTTTCTACAAGGCATCAGCATGAGGCAAGCAGCGATTTATTTGTGCTAAAAATCTTACATCTGGGCACAGAATTCCAGTTAATTTGGTGGAGGAGACTAATTTACAGGAGTAGCTTTCAATCTTGCCTGGAAGGTAGCTATTGCACCTTGACATAACAATCTCCACAGCCCCTTTCCTAACTAGACAGGTTCTGGGTTTCTTTCTACTGATAATCCCATCAGGACCTTTGTTTTCTGATAAAACTAGATTCCGCTGGAGAAACCTAAACACATTAGAGGCTCCATTACATCCCCTGCATACTTCTTAAAACCTGCCCTGTGCTTCCTGTGCGTTAAACAGAGCAGATGCCTACTCAGTTCCTCCGTGGCGTAGTCCAGTCCAGCCATCACAGTTATTACTGATAGCTGTGTACAGCTGCCATGATAAGACGGTAACGTTTTCAATGTGTCCCTATTAAAAAAAAAAAAAAAAAAAAGGACCTTGCCTTTAGTCAGATAACTCTGAAGCACACATGTGATGGTTTCTCTTTGTCAGAAATGAAGAGGCTATTAAGAGTCAGTTTACAGCTTCTTCACTCATGTGCATCTCAGCAGGCAGTTATTTATGATCTGATCTGAAAACAGTACTACTGAGTTGATATCAAGAAAGGGAGAGAGAAAAAGCAGTTTATTTTGGGTTCCAGGTTTGAATGTTACAGAATGGAAGGCCAAATATGTGTTTCCTTTTTTATACGGGCCTTTCACAACGCTCACTGCCAGAACAGGGAGCTCCAGCACTTTTTGCAAGAAACCAAGCCCATCAGTGAATCCAAGAATTAGTTTCCTTTGAAGAGGCACATTCTAGCATCTAGTACAGGAAGGAAAGGAAAGGAGAGAGTGATTCAAACTTCTGGGAGGATTTAGGAAGTTTTTGTTGGGGCTGGGTGGAAAGATCTGTGAGCCATAGTCTGTACTTGAATGAGTAAGTAACCGCAGTTGCCTCCATTTCAGTTTTCATTTTCTTTGCCTTTTCTGGGGCAGAACTTTGCCCCATACAACGTGAAAAATTTTAAGAAGAAACTTGTATGGGAAGCAGCAATAAATGCTCAGAAAGTTCTTCCCTTTTTTTTTAATCATTATCCTGCTATCCAAAGAATGCAGAGAGCGAATAGCGGTGGACCGACTTCCTCAGGCTGCTCGGCTAGCTTGCCGCAACCTCGTGCGTGCATTGCTTCAGCGAGGAAAGCGTTCGTGGACAGTCAGTGCCGAAGGGAGTGGTACTCGTGGTTCAGAAATTTTTCAGGGTGAAGGAATTTGGTTATTTCTCAAGTCAAATGAAATAAAAAGCACCAAGTCCCCTTGAGTCACTTGGTCATTTTTTGTTTCTTTGTCAGCCAGTAAAAAGAGAGTGCTCAAAGCACGAGCCAAGAGTGATATGGGGTGTGCTTTCTCGCTGTGCGCGCAGACATGGACACGCACCCCGTGCCAGAAGCCAGACACGGCAGCAGAATTAGCCTGAACACGGTGTTCCTCCTGCGTCCTAGCGCACGCACTTTTTTCTCAGTTCTGTAGGACTGGAAGCAGCCCAGGCACTTTACATAGGCAAACACCTCACCTCCGAGCTGCTGCTCCCATCAGAACGGGCGCATTCTGTCAATCAGTCCACGTACATGGAGCAAGGCAGTAACCCTCACCACAGAGGGTTACTTCTGGGAGCTTGTGATGTGTGAGGCGGGAAGTCGGTGCTGTCCATCATGTAGGGTTTCCTGCCTTTTTTTTTTGTCTTTTTTTTTTTTTTTCTTCCAGGCCTTTAGTGTCATCCTTCAAGCCAAAAAACCACATTCATGTTCTCTACAAATTGTTGCTATAATTACAACTGTTCGTGGCCACACAGAGATCCTTTGGAAACCAGATGTCACATTTTCTAACCTCTGCTGCAGGGGTAGTGGCTGGCCACATAAACTTTACAGTACATCTGTTTATCTTTTTGTGGAAATAGCCTTGATGTTCAGAAACAGCTAAGCAAATTGGCCTTGATCTGTAGTTTTAAAAAGAATTTGTCCTAATTCCCTGTTGCTTGTGGTCTTTCTCATAATCTTTTTTTTTTCTCAGTGAGCTTCACAGTTCGGTAAACCAGCACTGGCTACCCCTGATGCATGGCTGGTAGTTGTGGGGACCCACACGTCCAGTGCTGGAAAACATGTTCCAGCAGCAGGAATCTCCAAGCGACTTTCCTGAAGCCTCATCTTTGGCAAGCAGTGCAGGTGCTGCTGCCATGCCGGCGTGGAGTACTCTTTTTACCTGCTATTACAGGTCAGCCAGGGCTGGGTCTAATGCTCTGAAGGGGGACATTTAATAAAAACCCAGGAGGTTGCAGGGACCGCGTCACCTGTTCTTCTGAGTCGATGCCCCAGAATGATGTTCTGATGAACCCGAGCTGTTAGAGAGTAGACTTTTCAAATAGGGGTATGTCAGAAACTCGTAACTGGTATTCACCCTGGTTTGATGACCAGATTTAAGCCTGGGTTGTTACCTTCTGCATTCTCAAGTGCAGCCAACACTATCAAATGGAAATGCTGCTTTATATTTGCCCTTACCTCTTCTGTAGGCTTGCTTTGGGTTGTTAGATACTTGCTGTGGTTCCTCTCTGAAGTTGGTCCCATTTCAGGTAGTGTTTAATAGATTCCTAATACACGCAGAAACTATAAAGCACTTTGGGCTTTGTGAGGATGGAGGTAGAACATAGCAAATGTAAAATAGCTAATTCTGACCTGAGCTGTAGGGATTTTGTTTTTCTTTCTTCTTCCTTGATTGTTTTTTACTCAGATAGCTCTGTTAGTTATAGTGGAGGGGACAGTTACACTACTGAGAGATAAGCCAGGCTTCAAAGTCTGAATTGATGTGTGTATAATTCTGAGCTGACTGGGGTCAAAGGTGTTTGCATCTGAGGAGGAATGACAGCCTTATTGTTAAGATTAGGTCTAAGGAGCTTGAAACTCAATTTCTAAATGCCAGAGACTGTGATTTGGGCACATCACCTAATTTCTTGTCTCAGTCTTGCCTGTAAAATTGGAATAGTAATCCTTCTCTTTTTCTGTTCTCACTGTTCATCTATTGCATTTACTTATTTCGCAAGGTCTTTTAGGCAGACTCATCTTCGTATTTTATGTATTAGCTAGCAGAGTTCGGCTTCAGTCTTTTGTCCTGGGTGCCCCTGGTAATAAATGGTGGGAAACTTGGTCAGGCGTAGTGTTGCACCAGGAAGTTCAGTCACAAGGTTATCTGCTGTGGTGCTTCCCCGTTACTTGGAAATATCAGATGTGGGGAATAATGGAGAAAAATTTGTCCCTCTCTCAAATGTAAAGTCAATGGCTTATCAGCACTGATTTTTTTTTTCCCATGAAAATGGCAGGGTTTGTTACTGAGATTCTCTGAGTCTACCTGCTTGAAGATAAGTTTTGCATATTTTTCTTCATAGCTAGCAAGAACAGCACATTAAGATAATTATGATTTTCTCATGCTAATTTCCTGCATTTCACAAAAGATGCATAGCTTGCTGAGACTATGCGTGGTTTTGAGCCAGATTTGCTTTTTGAAACAGACTGAAACAAACTGTACTGTGCTTTGGAGAAACAACCGCAGTGGAAGCTGGTTCTAGGTTGTCCAGCCACATAAGGCATTTCTTCAAGTAAATTATCAGATAAAGGCCAGCTTGTGTCACCTTAGCCATGACGCAGCTAACAAAAGCGTTGTTTGTGAGGCAGCTGCTGATTATCATTGGTGAGCAAATGTCTGTAAATTTTATAGCTCCTGTTATCTGGAGCTAATAAAAACACAATGCCAGTGACGAGTCGAAGGTCATCTCATCTCTCTGTTGAGGTGGGTAGTACTCAACAAAGCTCAAGATTACACACACTTTTTGTCTAATATAGTCTGTAAATAAAAGTTTTTGAATGAGGGATGTAAATCAAGGATGTATTCCGTCCTTCCATTAACACTTAAACAAAAGTTTTCCTCTTCTGTTTTCACATATTGCTTCCTAATCTCCATGCTCCAGAAGATAACAGAAAACAGGTAGCGTATTTCAGACTCGATCAGGTGCCATTTCAGTTAACCAAGCACTGGGATGGTTGTGAGCCACTTCTGAAAAATCAGATTTAATAGAAAATCTGTTGAAACAGTCAAAATGCTCACCTTTCAGGGAAGCCGTTTTGCCAAGTGCAACGTAAAGAGACAGCAATAAATCACCATGCTATGCAGCTCAAATAGATAATCAATTTAATTGAAAGCATCAATAATCATAGTTTGACATTTATTACCCTGTGGATGTTTTATCTTTTAGGTTAGGGGACAGCGAGGCAATGATGAATACCAGTTCTGCCATGGAACACAATTATGTGGTGCAAGGAAAAGGATTTTATATTCTGCAAAAAAAGCAGTCAAATTCATAATTGAACCAGATTGCGCGAAATTCGTGAGAAATAAATGCATATAACTCATATGCATATAACTTGAATTCTAGTGTTGATCATGAGATCATCATGAGATAATGTTGCAAACGCTGCTTTGTGTATTATTTTAAAGTGACTTAGGACAGCAATTCTACAGGGCCAAATCTCCCTCTACGGAATATCATCTCTTTTTGTACATGCACAAGGAAACCCAAAAAGTAAGGCTGGATTGTTCCTTCTTTGGCTATATTTTATTGTCTGTGCTCACCTGGTCATTTCATTGTGCATCCTCAAAGGTGAAAAATAGTATAAAAGTTACACTGGTTGTATAGAGAGGTGGCTCTGAGAGCAAGAGAGGCATGGAAATGTTCTCTCATGCTTATTTTCCAATAAAGGAGGAATGTTCTTTTTCACCTGAAGAATTGTTTCCATGTAGAATGCCTGTAGAACACCATCCGCTGTACTGTCTGAATAAAATCACGCGGTAGATCTATCTGTTGAGCTTACCGGGAAGGCCCCCCGGACTGCCAGGGTTGCGTTGCGTACAGCTGTTTCTGACATATCCTGGAAGGCTTTCAAGAACGTGAAAACCCCAAACTTTTAAAACTTAGAGTTGTGGAATAACTTATTCCAAAAAAACTACATTATCTGTATTAGTTTGAATCATGCGCTTATTATGCACCAGTTGAAGCAGATATTTTACCTCTTTTTTTTGTTTTTGAGGACTCCTGCTCAAATAGCTTTCACTTTCAGAAGAGTGAATTAAACTCTTAGTACTTTCACCAACTAGTACAGCCTGGGTACGCTGCTGTAAAGTTCTCTTTTCACTTCTTATTATTTGAACCAAAACACTATTTAGAAACTGTATAGACTGGCAGATAATGCCACTGTCGTTACACTCCTGGCGAAAGCGAGAGCACAAAAGTAAGTCTTTTGAAGGTGAGGGATTAATCAAGTTGAGCTCCTGTCCCAGCTAAATGTCAGCCAGATTATTGCTTCGGATATAATTTTAATGTTCTTCTAACCAAAAGGCTGAATGCCTGAATTAGGGAAGGAGGATATACAATTGTGAATTATAAATTTACAGTCAAATTGACAGCTTTGGCTGTAGCAAAATAAGTAATTATATAATATAGTATGTTTTTTTTTCTTGCTTCTTTGCTTTATTCCATTGCTTATCTTAATACCAGAAATCATTATTTTATTGTTTTAAAGGAAAAAAAAGTAAATGCAAATTACTTCTGCATGATAAAAATGCACATCTTAAATACAGTGGTGATATTTAGGAAGCCTGGAATGGAAGGGTGTGGTGAGGAGGCGTCTTGTGAGAAATTGAAGACACCACAAACTCATCCCAAGCCTCAAAGCCCCTTATGGAACTGTCTGAATGTTAGCACAATCTACAGCACGATGCCAAATATTCAAAGCAGTAAAATAGCCTTCAACAAGAAATGTGTGAACGTTCAGTTGAGGATGATCATGTTTTTCTGTGTAAAAGCCGCACTATTCGTTTTACAGCTGTTCATCTGTTTGTGCTGGGAGGAGGAGCAGCCGGGACCGTCCGACTTGCCAGGTTTTGGTCCGTTTCCAACTTGGTCCGAACAGGTGCCATGGGCGAGGAGGGGGAAATCACTGCAGCCTTTCGCTAATGAGTTCATCCTTCCCTTCCTTAAGTCAAAACAGGACCAATTGACCCTGGTGACCCAGCAGTACAGACTGACAAGCACCAGGGAGTTCTGTTGCTTTTGCCGTGCTTGCTTTACACTTTCTCAATCCCAAGAGGTTTAGGGTGTTGCGGAAGACAAGAACCAAGTTTATGAGAATGTTAAACTGCTGTTATGTTATTCCCACAAAGCAACAGCTTCCTTGATGGCACAGTCAGATTATTTGGTGAGTAAGATAGGATCTCTTAACTATACTCAAATCTGATTATTTACTTTGGGCTGGCAGTTAAAAAAATGCTTTACTTCATTAAACCCTCTTCAATAGCTTAAATACATTCAGTTTCCAGCATCTGGATACATTATGGACATTTCTTTGTCTATGATCTATTGGTGGTAGTTTTTAAGATGTAAACAGAAATGCTATTTGGCAGGATCATGTACGGAGCCATCTTTTAGCCTCAATGTTCCTTTTGGCACAAGATTAAAAAGCTCCTTGTAATCAATACTCAGAGCTGGATCTCCAAGATTTTCTTCAGAACTCTACTTGGAGTGTTTAACAACGAGGGCTGTGCATGCTTTTCAAAACTTTTAATGAAAAAGAAGTCCTTTTTTTTTTGGTCTGGTACTGTTCTGAAAGAAGCTCCACATTAGAATCCATTTTAATTCTGATAGCAAACAACTGGAGTTACTAAGGATAACATATGGAACTTTTAAAAAAATCTATTAGCCATTTTGGCTTAGTTCAGGAAAGCCTTCTGCAGAGATTTCAGAATTTTCTGAGCAAACACCCTGATAGCTAGGGCCATTGCTTGAAGCTTGCAGTCAAAGTGGGGGGAAGCACTTTGGCAGGTGTCTTTTTGAAGTGGCTGGCTGTGAGGTCTTTTTACTGAGATGTCTGATCAAGAAAATGCGAGCAGACAGATCATGGTCAAGTTTTCCGACCTCAGGAAACGATGTGCTCGCTGTATTTATAAGCTAATTTCTCTAGTTATTCATTGGCTCTTTAAATCAGTGTTCTGCCTAGATTAGGGCTTGCCTCTCTCTTGGGGAATAAAAGCCCATTTTGGTCTTGGAGGCCAGAAGTGGTCCTGGTGGAGAGGGTAGGTGCTTCTGGTGTTCTTAAAGAAGGAGCAAACCTTGTTTGCTCCAGCACACGTACGCCTGTACCAGACAGATGGATCCCAGTTGTGTGCCGGGCAGCACAGGGGATCTGTATACCTCTATAGCAGTGCAGCAGGATCTCCTGGTGTAGTTGCAGAGACAGATCTTAACTTTCTGGATCCTATGACTTGCAATCACCCCAAATCCAGAATTCACACAGGAAGTGATAGTTGGGTGCTTAAAGGAGAGGTCACATTTTAACCCCCCTACGTTTCCTGGAGGCTCTGTACAGTAGGCTTTCTCTTGCAGTGGAGCCTGTTGTAACTGGTGGTGTTACCAGTAATCAGTCATCACTCTTGATTCTCTGTCGCATTGGGACTGTGGTCTTGCTGTTCAGGGTATGTTGCCCTCACACCTCCAGCAGCTCATCTGGAAAAGCTGATAAAAGGAATGCAGCAAAAAAAAATAAAGAATTGTAGCCTCATGTTCAAAAGGAGCTTTTTGATAATCAGGGGTGCATTAGAGCACTGTAGAAAACAGAATGTACAGTGGTTTTTGTGGTTTGTGAGACTTTGAAGCTGTGTTGTATGACTGTCCATCTCAGTTTTCACATATCTCATCGCTTTATTATTGTATGTACTTTTAAAACAAACCCCCCCCGATGCCTGAAACTCTCTGCTGTGAGTTCAGCAGCTGTCTGGAAAAGCAGATATAATGTGAGAATGTGTAAAGAACGCATTCTTTCAAGTCACATTGAAAAGAGAATTGTTATATAAACAGATGGGAGGATGCCATTGCCCGGAAAACAGTCTGAGTGGTGCCCGAAATGAGACTTTGGCAGAAGGAGGTTCAAGGGCAGAGCAGAAGAATGAGCTATGCTGTGGAAAGACCCTCTGGAAAAGACTAAGTGTAGAACTGTTCAGTTTGGAGAAAAGAAAAATATATGATGGAGAACATAGACAATAAAGATATCTGATTGCCATTTACCGTAAGACCAGAGCACAAAGCATTCAGTACAGTTCGGCGCCGAAGGGCACTTGTGCCGACAGTCAGTTGCCGGTTCTAGTCTTCAGGCCTCCCTTCTGCACTTTGATTCACTGGAAAAGGCAAAGGTAGGTGCCAGCTATAGCTGGTACTGTAACTGAAACAGAGGGAAGGGAAAGAAAAAGATCCTCAGCGCTTTTCCTGTGGGATTCAGTGTGGGGACAGAAGCTTAAGCAAAAGCTTCTATATCTAAGCCATAATGCCACATTACAAGACGGTTTGACCAGGGCCAGAATTTGTCTCCAGTACAGTGTGTGGTGTAGAGGGGTATTGAGCTACATCTGGCAGCGGCTGGGGGAGATTTTCAGCTGTGGTTAGTCTTGCTCTGATGCTGTATTGGAAGAAGAAAGCAGCAGATTTGAGCTTCTGAGATGGATGTCTCCCACCTTGTGTAGAGAGTGCAGAAGCTCGTCTGGCCAGAATACACTGCTGGGAACTCGGTGGAAGAGGTGCTCGTGGCATCCATAGTGTAGGGGATCCTAATGAGCTCAAATCTTCACATGCCCTCATCTTTGAAGTTCTTGAGAGGCTCAGTGCATCCTTCTGCTTCTAACCAGGAGGTTTTAGTCCTCTCTCCCAGGAATTACTTAAAAAGCCTTTGAGAGGCTTTTGAGGGATTTACTCTTAAGGTTCCATCCTTTCTAGAAGCTTACTTGGGACAAATGCCAGATATCTGCATGGGTAAAAGTTCTCTCTCTCACTCTTGAATTGTTTTTACTGCCTTTGTTTTAGGAAGTTTTGGAAATGGGACCAAACCAACTAACAGTCTTGTAGCCATGACGTATTGTGTCTCAGTAACTGTCTTGTATACTTGAGAAAGTGAAAACTGCATGCTTCCTGCTAAGCTCATGATACACAGCATAGCATATGATACGCTGTCGTAGATTTATTTTGAGAAGTGGTTTGTATTTACTGTTTATACAGATGCTCTAAAGATTAAAGATTACCTTAGGTTTAATTTTTTTTAGCTTGCAGTTGTAATTCTCTGATTTGTCAATTCCTGAAATGTAGCTGGTTTACAAACCAGATGCCAAGTGACGCTGTACACACTCAAGATGGCATTCCCTCCAAAGAAGCACTTGAGCTGTACCCAGCCCTATTATATCATGCCCTCGAACGCTCTAAACACAAATTCCTACCTGTGGAAGACATCAGAAGCCCAAGAAAAAACCAGAAACTTATTTCCGTTTGGACTCCCTGAATTCCTGTCTCAAGAAAATGCATTGAAATTGCCACCCACTCTCTGTCTGGCTGATTAAATAAAATATTGACCTTTTCCAAACACAATATTATCATTCCAAGCATAATATTATCCAGTTCTGTCTGAGATTGTTTCTACAGCTCTTAAAAGGGAGCTCACCTGGCACCCCCTATCAATTCAGATAAAACAACACTGTATGCTTTTTAAATAAGAAACTGATTGTGCCGATGTCTGAAGTTAGTCCACAGAATAATTCCGTATTAACTTTTCTTTACAGAGAGTATCATTTGCTTAATATTACTTCTGAATAAAGGAAGACAAAGTGCCCTTTTCTGTCCCTGTATTGTTCTCTTTCCTTGCACAGAACACTACTACAGGGAATTCCTCTTCAAGTTAACTTCCCAACTCAGAATAAGTACTTATTCCGCATGTGAGCGGTGGTGCGTCTTGAGGACAAGTGGCAAAAGAGTGGCACATACCATAGCAGAAACTGTTCCTTGTGGTTAACGCAGATCATACCACGAAAGAAACGCACTAGTACAGAAAATTCCCCTCCTGTTTAGAGCCCATGCGAGGCTTTTCATACTTTCAGTTTATCAAAGACTTACTTTGCTAAATTAAGTGAGAGTTAAGTGATGTAAACTTCCTTCAGGCTCTCTGGGGCAGGCACCCGCGGTGGCTATGCTAGTCACCATCTTCCTATTTTTCTTTCAGAGAAGATGGTCCCTGCAAAGGAGCACTGAATATCTGCATCTTCCACTAAAATAAACAGGACTCGAACATCTCATAATCAGCCTTATGTTTCTCTTCCAGTCCTTCTCCGGCTTTAATGGGCCATTTTTCTTACTGCATCACACTGACTGACTATGACCTTGTCATGTTAAAGTGACAGTTAGGTTATCCTGCTGATGGGTATCAAATTGACATATCCCATCCTTTCTGTCTGAGTGCCAGGCAGGGATACATTCCCAGACAGCCTACACTCCCCCTGGACGGTACCAGCTATTAGGAAGGCTGCTGTTTTCATTCGTTCCTTTCACAGTGTGAGCAGCAAAACTAAGCTGCTAAATGAGACAGTGCATTTCCCACTTTAGACTTTTGAAATTGGTGGGAACGTTGCATATTGGCTTTATTTTCCTTCAAGTGTGATTAATGATCAAAAATCTACATGTCACAGCTTAGCTATTTAGCTTTGGTGCACTACGGTGGTTACACTGAAAGCCATTATTTTGATGGAACTGAGGATAAGCTCTAAGATATAGATGCAGTTTATTGAGCTGGGTTTTTGGCAAATTCTGTATGCAGTGCATTGCAAGTTGGCTTTTATGTTTGTGCTCGTGATTTGACATGCTTGCATGTGGGGAACTAGAACACTTTCCGTGAGCTCAGCAAAGTTGTGTGTTACTTGGGCAGAGAAAAGACTTGGCTTTTGAACCAAGACAGGCAAGCGTGCCTATGAAGAAATTTGTTCGTTATATACTCTTTAAATGTGGTAAAACAATTCATAATTCTTATCAGTGTCTTTTTAAGCTGTGAGGAAGAGAATGAAATGAGGTCATTTTTCTCTGTTCTTTCTCAGATTCTGAACTGTATAATTACTACATTTAAATAAGGATAGAGGCTGTGTCATTCAGCACGGGTGATGGGAGAAGCCAAAGCCAGCTGGCCCTGCTCCGTATCTTGAGACCTGAAGAAGAAAATTTTTTACCTTGGTACATCTAATCCTAGTCCTTCTCTTTGGCAACTGTACGCATGGAGGGATTGAAGTGCCGAGACTTTCCTGTTTCCTATAATATTGGTGCCAATCAGTTTCAGCATCAGTGGCAAGACTTTGTCTATGGTGAAGGGGATTTTGTAGGAAAAAAGAAACAGGGTTGATGTTGCCATATAGGTTTAAAGGTACTTAACCTCTGCCGCTGAACGGAGAAGGGCAGGGAGTTTCTGAAAGTCTTGCCAAAGAAATTGGAAATGAAAGCCACCCCAGTGGTACCAAGAATGAGGCAAATCAGTTGATGAGCTGTGTACGAACCTCACCCAAAGGGAGGCATAAATGACTGGTGTTTGAATAATGAATTATTCTAGGGACTAGATGGTATATTTGTTGAATCCGTTTCAATACACTTCTTCCCTTTGAGGGTGTTTTCTAAGATATCCTAGTAATAACAGGTATGATTAGATACTAAGATTTGAGTGCATTGCCTTATATAGATTTGTATGTCAGTGTGCGTCCTGGATGGAAAGGCTGCAATTTAATATGAAGTATGAGCTCTTCAGCGGAAGCCCAGAGGTCCCCATACGTCAGATCAAGTGCATGTCAGCATTGCCATTACAAGAAGATGTATGTTCTCTCTTTATTTACTTATGATTATTACTGATCATCTTAACAAACAGGTTATCAATATATGAAGAACAGAGGAAGTTCATTTATATTATTCTGTCAATATCAAGGTCATTTTTATAACTAAAAAGGGTCGAGAACAAAAGATAGATGGATCATATATGACTAGAGCTAACCGTCCAATCCATTTACATTGCTGCAAACAGCAGAGCTTTATCTGTTAACCAAAACATTACACTTCACTCTGCAAGATGGTTTTGTGCTCAGATAATAAATAGCTCTAGATACATTAAGTGATTGTGTTATGTAGTTCTGTGGCAGACAGAATTTAGAGTTGATGACCCTAAGCTTCCATTCTACTACTGTTTTCTCTACAGTTAGAGTGAAGATGTAACTGGTTTGCAGTTCAGAAGCACATGGTGTCAGAGGATCTCATATTTTATTTAGCATAAAAGTCTGCTAGGCATGTTCCCAGGTTTGAAGATGAACAAACTGAGTAAATACAGATACAATCCAATACTTACAACTTCTGTTTTAATCCTTAGAACTGTACACACGGCTCAGCGCTAGACAGAGAGAGAAGTGTCCCTTTCATCTTTTCAGAATTCAGTTTTATAATGGAATTTCCCTTCAGGAAAAAGGCAGTTCAAGATAATATTTGTAAGGGTATTTGAAAAATAAAATAATAATTAATCTAAACTTCTTTTTTCTCATGTGTACTGTTACATATTTCTTTTCTGGGAGGTGTTTCAAGAAGTGAGCAAAATACTAGACAAAAAACTTACAGGCTTATATTATGACTTGGGACTTACTCTTCTTTCAGGAATCACTGTATGTTGCAAAAGGGGGATGCAGTGGGTGTGCACGTAGCATGTAAATGTTTCGTCTCCGCTTCAGGGTCCTTAAAGATCTCATTCTCTGTAGTTGGTAAAACCTATTTTCTTCGAATAGTAATAGTAAATAGATAGTTGCTAAAGGTGATGTTGGATTGCTGAAATGGAGAAAAAGCATAGAGCGAGGTTAGATGTGCCGCCATATAAAAGGGAAATGCATCTCTAACTTGGATCCAAGGAACACATGTAATGAATGAAATACGTTTTCTTTTAGCGAAACTGCCAAACTATTAAGTGCATTTCTCATGCTCATTAACACTGGACTTTAAGAACCTGATAAGAATGCAATATAAAATCAAAGAGCCCCTAAAGACTGTGAGATTATATTTAATACTCTGCTATCACCAGTCCCTGAGTGCTTGGCAAGAGAAACGGTGACATTTACTAATCAGTACCCTCTCTTATTTGTCTTGGCTGAAAGTCTCAAGTCCTCAGCTTATTGAAGTTATTACAAATGCTCTCCATTAGATTCTGTTTAACTTCCTGGTATTTGGAGTTGAACTTGATCACAATGTCACGGAGGAGTTATGTCTTTAAAAAGGGATACAGAAGTTGCGATACCATGTATGTAAATTGCACGTTTATTTTCTTTCTGGCAGTCTTTGTTCTTAAACATATTCTTAATGTTTGACATTCATTCTTCTTAACATTAACTACCCCTGACAATTTCCTGCACCTTCCTGGATGCGCAGAAGTTTGTTTCGTGCGATACGAAGGTGCTGTTTCTTACTAAAAGATGACTTTGGATGTTCCTTTCTTTTGAACACCCTCTGGAATGACCTGTAATGATTCACCTCTGTAAACTGAATTTTGTTCTTCTGAAAGTTGGCAAACAGGAAAAATTCCTCTATAAAGCCATACAGGACATGAGGCATGAGCAAGTGCAGAGGTGTTCCCTGCGGCAGATTACCAGAAATTTTGGGCCATGGATCCCTCCTAATTTTGAGCATTTTTCATGCAGCACTGTACCATCTTTTTGTTCAGACTTTCAACTGAAAAATAAATGGTTATAAAATGGTCTGTGGATTGCATACCACGGCTTTGCAGACTGTTACTGGTCCACAAACCACAGTTTGGCTGCTCTACAGTGTTCCCAATTGTGCTGGGGTTGCCCTTAGCAGTGAATGGTTGGTTTATTCTTTATACTCTTTTCAGCCGTTGGCTTGTTTCTTGCCAGTCAGAGTAGTGCTGTTCATCCTCCTTCACTCACCAGCCAGGAAAGGAAATTCTTCCTCTCAGACAAGAGCTTTCCTCCCTTTCCTCTTAATTCCAGGCACATTCGTTTCAAATTCCCAAGGCAGGATATTGAAAATTTCCTCAAGTTAATAGGGCTTCACCAATTTACTTACTCTAGAAAATGCAAAATGTTGGTGTATTGGTGGCCAGAAAGTGCTATAAAATCCCTGTATTTTAAAAATATGGCTAACAGAAAAAATTCTTAAGTTCTGAAATGGTTTTCGGTGGGTTCCTTCCCCCTCTGGCTTTACTATGAAAGAGCATCATCTCTGTGACTTAGCTATTGTAGGGTTGTTAGCTGATGTGTTTTAAAGGACTGTTCCAGCTCCTGAATGCAAAGTTTCACAACATGCTTCCAGTCATCACCAGGGTGAGCCCATGCCATGCTATTTGCAGTTTTCAAAAGCTTGTCTTGCTCATCCTCCTTGCTCCCAACTGCAAAGGAGCTGCAGGGTTTGAATAGGCTTATTCTGTAGCAGTTTGTGCAGCGATGGGACAGCTTCCCAGTGGAAAACCGAATGACAGTAAAGAAACACAACAGAAACCTGGCAATCCCAGATTAGGTTTATGTGTATTTTATATGTATTTTCTTTAATACTGTGCTCATATGGCTCTTCTGTCCTCATGAACCCACATTCCTTCGAGGTCTGTTACCAACAGAGTTCATCTTGTATGCACAAATAGCATTATAGTGCTTTTTAATCAACTCATTTGGCCTACATCAGCATATATAATTTCTGACCTTCTCCATAGGTCCACCTTGGGGGGTCTTGGGACGATCATGTTTTAAAGGCATTCCTGGGCAAGGCTTTCCTAGCTAAGTGATATTATATTTATGAAGATAAAAGCATCAAGTATCAAAAATGGGCATTAATCATTACATTGTTTAAGGAACTTCAGGAAGCTCAGATGAAGAGTGTCTCTTTGTGCTGGAAAGTAAAAACAGATATGCAAACTGCAGGTGAAAATGTTCACACAGAAAGCATCCGGATTACAATTAATATTAAACCAGCTCATTCCCTGCCAATACTCAAATAACATCACGAACTGGATTAACACCCTTAATGCTTTTTGCACAAGCTATTGTAGCTCATGGAGCATTGTTTGGCCATCCATATAACACTCATGCAGAGAAGAGAACTGATAGTTCCATTTGTATTTCAGGACTTGACAGCTTTGGTGATGATAGATCAGATTATTATTAATTCCAGTTTGTTCGATTGGGAGGCTCCATAGTCTGTTAGTGAGGGCAAATGGTTGAGAATTTTGCCACTGATTTACCATATAACTTCAGGCAACTCAGTCGTTGGACCTCAATGTGTAGGCTTTTCAAGTAGATATTTTTCTTCCCCGGAGAGTTCAGAGCTTACAAAGTTTGCAGTTTCATTTTTCATATTTCTGTAATGATTGTTTGCAAAGTAGTTCAACAGATTTTGTATTGGTTCTGTGTGCTGTTTTGAAGTTCTGTGGTATTTGGTTA
Source organism: Mycteria americana (assembly GCF_035582795.1). Taxonomy (NCBI): domain Eukaryota; kingdom Metazoa; phylum Chordata; class Aves; order Ciconiiformes; family Ciconiidae; genus Mycteria; species Mycteria americana. The sequence goes on from NC_134382.1 coordinate 10,256,020, forward strand.
CTGATGTATCTAGACTATGTGATAGAAGGAGTTGCTGCAAAGCAGCAGTGAGTTTTTGATAACCTGGCTATATGCTATAGAAGACTTTTATATAAAATGCCAAACTTCGTGGGAGAACTAGAAAAGCACCAGCTGTTGTGACACTGGTACATTTTGCACAAATCAGCTTTTTGGTTTCACTTCAAAATTGGCAAATTGTTAATAAATAAACAAACCCTTTCCTGCTTGTGCATTTGCTGTTTGCAGGCTACAGAGCTGTTAATGGCAGAGTTGATGAGCTCTTTACTGCTGCAGCAACAGCATTTGTCAATATAATGAGTAATGGCTTTTCATGTCTCAGTCTCAGGCAAATAGTAACAATGAAAAATACTTCACGTGCTTCTTTTTTTTTTTTTTTTTGTAAAATCGTCCTTGGGCACCAGGGAGTGAGAATGTTACTGTGACATTTGCTGAGGCCAGATAGAGACAGGCATAAAGTTGTAAAGAATCTCTGTACATGTTAGAGCCAAGTGAGCCAACACATACTGGCAGACAGTTGAAAAGAAGAATCATTTTTTCATACCAAAACCCCCGTATCCCAACTCCAACCTCTGCTGGAAGTGCTGCAAGGGGAGTGTCCTGAACAATCAGTTCTGCTGCAGAGACCGAGGTGAGGGCACCGGGAGGTGGGAATGTCTCCAAACACCTGAGAGGAGTTTGGATGCTCTGTGCTGGAGGGCTGTATCCCGCAAGGTGCTTTGTGCTCCTGGCCTCCCTCCAGAAAAGCACTTCTGTGTGCAAACATTTCTGTTTCTATTAATTTCACTGATACTACTCGCTTAAATACCTGACTGGATCAGAACCAGCACTCTCAGGACTTTGCAGGATAAAACTTTTAAAGGAATAATTAATGGAAATGATGAAGAACAAGATTTGTAGCTTAATAACAGTGTTCTGAGCCGAATTGGAATAGAGGTGCAGAAAGTAGGTGGAGCCTGTGAGTGCTTGAGCTGCTGTCTGTGTGCTGGACAGGAGAGGTAGCTCCATGGCAATATGAAGTTGTGTTTTAACCGGTGCGTATCACAGCCGGTCAAATGGTTTTACCTCCTTAGAGACCATGTCCCGGAGGTGGCAGATACGGATCAGGATGAGGATGCACAGGATCAGGTTGGTGTAGTTGCTGGGCTGGTATGCATGTTTCTCAGTAGCACAGCTGAGACATTTTTAAAGCCCATCATGAGCTGGCTGGAAGAAAATGTTTGCTCTGTGTGTCATGTTGTTCACGTGTGCACCGGGCGATCATGCAGACAGTATAGTCATCGCGTCTCAGTCAAGCAGGCTAGCTTACCTATTAACAACAGCAAATTAGGCACAGTAGGAACACAGCCTGTGACTTCATCTGAAGCATTAACGTGAACTTGTGCACAAGTGAGAATCAGAGCCCCTCAGCTAGTTTAAGGCAAAATAAGTGTTTTCAAGATAATTTTTTTTATGATCCGGCTGCATGGTGTTCCCTGAAGAAGAGGCAGGTTTAAGACAGTGCGGGTGGCACAGCCTGGGTTCCAGAGTTGAAAGTGATGTCCCCGTCACGCTGAGCTGGGCTGGCCAGGGACGGGGGGTGCCAGGGGCTCTGCAGAGCGGGCGTAGAGCAGGACAGCTTGGGAAGCGCGGGCTTCAAGAGCAGATACTGGGGCACTGATGGAAACACTGGAGTGCTTGCGTAGCTTTAAGTCTTACTGACTTCAGTGGTATTGAGGTCTTACTAAAGAATCAGATGATAATGAAGAAACAAGTTATTGAAAAAAGTGCTGTCATCTGCATACCGACTTCTGTGGAATTATTGGGCATTCTCTTCTGTTTCCAACTTGGAGCGGACGTGGAAATACTTCTTAAAAATCAAGATTCACAGTGATACAACAGGGGCAGGTTCTAGTCTGTCATCTTTGCCGTCGGGTTTGCTGAATGCCTCAAGCCGTGCCTATTTAAGTTTTTGGTGTTGCTTTTTTTTTTTTAAATGACAGTTTATCTGAGCTCACGGAATGAATGGATAACATTACTATTTACATAAGCTCATTGTGATCTGTCTCGGTAATGTAATCAAATTAGGGTTAACTGCAGCTGGAGAATGCCAGCTTGTAAACTGTTTTTCAAAAAGAATCACATGGTGTTACTTGACATGTTTAGTATACATTCAGGAGGCTTTGCAAAAATTATAGCACATCCCTAACTAATGTAACTAAGTCAGGATTCTGTTGCCACCAGTTCGCTGAATCCAGGAAATGAAATGCAGTGAAATTCATCAGCAGGCGGAGGAGATACACCTCCAACCCGGTTCCTAAAACACACGTCTTTCTGACGTGGCTGCTGCTGACATGTTGTCTTTCTTTTGGCTAAAATCAACATATCAGTTGATAGAAAAAGCATATGGTGTAAATTTTGAGTACATTTAAGAACATCTGTGTTAACTGGAAAAGTGCAGCCCACTGTACACGTCAAGCACTATATTTAGTCTTAAGGCATTCGCATAAGATGAAGTCCAGCCTGAGCTAAAATTACCCGATGAGTAGATTTTCAAAGTATCTTTTGTTATTCTTATTAATAAACATCGCATCTGGTACTTACTTTCCCTCTTTCTCCCTTTCTCATTTGATTAGGAGGTACTATTTACATCACAGTGTTGCAGTCGTCAGGTTCTCCTTTTGCTGCAGAGAGCGATCTCACAGGACAGCCTTGGCCCCTCAGAGCTTACAGGATGCAAACGTACCTGATCCGACTGTTGAACTTCCATCCGTCTAGAAAGGTGTTGTCAGACAGTTTTCATTCCGAGCTGGGAATGCAGGAGAAGGATTTTGACGTTTCCTCCCCTGCCCGGGAAGGTTTCCGCAGGCTCTGCCAGAGCCCTGGCAGTGCTTTGGCAGCAGGAGGTTTTGGTTTCTGTCCTCTGCCCCTACGTGCGCACAATACACGCCACACCCCACCAAATACCGAAACCGTTCCGACGTCAAACTGTCAGCCGGTTCTACTGAGATGGGCAAAGAGGAAATTTAGGCACATTCAGGTTATGGGCCATGTCCAAACTAATGTAGAAAGTCTGTGGCGGAACTTGGTCCCGTACTGTTGCGTTTTGGACATAATCATCTTTCTTTTTTAAAGTCCGGTGTAAAGGAAGGATGGAAAATACCATCTAAAAAGAGTTCCGAATCTCCCACCGCTGCAAAAATACCTTTTCCCACTCGTGAGTGTTCTGATAGTTTGAGTGTGGAGATGGTTCTGTCAAAACTAAAATTCTTCATGAAATTGGGGTTTGTTTCTCCAGAAGTTCTGTAATAGAAGGAAACGGAAAAAATATTTCACCTTGTCAAAAACCAGCCATTTTGAAGTATTCTGAATGAACAGTTAGATAAACAGCCGCTGATGCTTTTCTGTAGAAGTACCATTTTTTAATATATATGAAATACTTTTTACAGAAATTCTGTTCTCTAAGAATTTTGAAATTTGGGATGTGCTATGAATTGAAGGGAAAAAAAAATAAATATGGTTTGAGAAACAGAACTTGCCCCTTGAGCGCAGATCTATCCAAACCAACAAAAAGAAGCTTGTGTTGGCATTTAGATTCAGACTCAGGAATTCCTGACTCTTAAGCCTGTTTATATAGGACTACACCACAGCCCAATTTGCACTTCATTTTGATTTTTTTTTCCCCTCTACGTTTATGGTCATGTTGAACGGGTGGATTATGCACTCTGAATGCACATACTTAACCAATTGTATTTAAAGATTTTTTGCATATAATAATTATAGTTAAGTGTCTTCATTTGGAAGCAGCAGTGTTCCATAAAGGCTTTTAAGTCATTTAGCATAGGCATATTTATATTACAGCTCTGAAAGTTTCATGGCCTAATTCTCAAAAGGCTTTTGAGGGTCGCCAGTTCCCAATGAAAGCAACGGGAGCCGTGAGTGCTCTGCACCTGAGAACAGTCAGCAGTTCCCCAGCAGCTCGGTGACACGTGCTTCTGGCTGTGCGTGATAGATACTCAACTTTCGGTAATACAGGGTGAGATTTCAGCATGCGTATGTGGACACGCAAGTGCAGGAACACACGGATTTTTATTGCTCTGGTATTCACCTCTTGGTCCTGTTTGCTTTCAGCTACTTTCTAAACCACAATTTCAGTATCTATTAGAGCTGTTGTAAAATACAGAATGGTTTAGGATTCTTACTATTTAAAACGTGACACGTTGTTATTACAGCTGAGCTTGGAGATATTTGCCAACGTTTTTGAAATTTGTAAATTGGTCGATCTCACCTGGGCATGGTCAAAGGGGTCCAAGAACTTTGTGCCAAATCCTCAGCTGCTGAAACCCAACAGACCCTCCTTGGCCCTTTTTTTTTTTTTTTTTTTTTTTAAAAGTAAGGTTCCTTTGCAACGTACAATCATTCTCATTTTATCTTGGGTTGCCTTGCATTTTGGTCTCTGTTCCTTGGAGTTTTTTCTGCCCTTCTGTGGTAGCCAAAATACATTGCTTGGGCCTGGAAGTCCCGAGTACCTTGACCCCACCCTCGCACTTTAGTATATGTTTAACCTTAGACATCCGAGATCCCCACTGAGGTCAGTGAAACTACTTAAATACTTGGAGTTTGGCTGCTTGATCAAGTCCTTGTAGAGTGTGTTTATCCTGATGGGGCTATCCAGTGTGATATAAAGTTTAGGTACTTGACCTCCCTGAATGCCTGCTGACCTAGATCTAATCTGAGGTAGAACTCGGCAGCGTTTTAATGACTTGTATCGCCACACCTCTGTTGGAGGAGGAATTAAAGAGCTTCCTGCGCAGCTGCTGGCAGTGCTGAGGTACCGAAGCACCCCGTGCCCCGAGCCCACGGTCGGTCCCCGCTGTGGGGAGACAGCTGCTGGTGTGCTGTGAAGTTCTTGGCTGAGCACCCGGCTACAGGAGGGGAGAGCCTTCGTGTTTGTGAGGCGAAAGAAGCCGCCGGCGTCACACGGGGATGCTGGCAGCGCAGCTGTCACCAGGCCTGACCCTGCCACCGTTCCTCGGAGCTGGCCTGGCGGCAGGGCGAGCCGTGGTGCTGGCAGCTGGCTTTGGTCGCCCGCTCCAGAGGCACTCGCTTTTGGAGAGCCTCCATCCTCTTAGTGCCCATATTCTACATCGCCTGCCATTTGGGAAAGAAACACGTGTTCTCTCGGCCAAATCTAAAGAAATTACTTGTAGAAGCTACAGAAAACCTTAAAATGTGTGGGAGAACGTAACAGTAGTTCTCGTATAAGCCTTCCGTCTAACTTCTGAAACATCTGTGTCGCGGGTGTTGCAGTTGAGAGTTTTGGCCTTTAAAAATCATCATCATCATCACCATCTTTATTATTTTATAACACTCGTAGTTGCAATTCAACTTAATTTTTTTTCTGTTTTGTTTTTTCTTAGCAAATACTGACTGATCCCGAGGTGACCTCCCAAGAGGGCAATATAAAAAAGGTAGGATATGGATCAATCTTACGCAAGTTGTTCTACTGTCTGGCTTTGAAATACACCTAGATGCTTTTTTCTCTTCTTACTTTTGAACAAAGGTGTGCATCGCAATAGCGTCGTAAAAGTGTTCCAATATTTGCTGTTGCTTTTTTGGATTAAGTATTGTGGTTCTGTTGGCATATTTTTCTGTCTTTTTGTGATTCCAGTATTTATGAAAAAGAAAATAATAGTTTGAAGTGTTCCTTGATTCAGCTACAATATAAACAGCTACCAGTCCAAATCGAAAAACCTCATTTACCTCTTTTCCAGTAAAAGAAAATGTTGGTCCTTTGTTAAAAGTGCTAAATTTTTAGAGGTCACTTCACCATGTAAATGCGGCTTATGTGAAGTCCAAGGGAAAGGGAATAGATATATGAAAGGATAAAATTTAACTCATATGATGTATTACCGGTGCTTTTCATCACATTGTGATGCTTAAACTCTAATACTGACCAGAGAAAAATGTGTTCCAAATACAGCCCAGCTGTATAAATGTCTTCATAGTAGCTGTGAGGCAGCCTCAACACTACATATTTCAGTAGCCAGTCTACTATTTTGGTTGGGGTTATTCTCAGTAACACTAAAATGACATTCTTTCCATGGCTATCTTTTGGTTAACAGCTTTACTAAGGTAAAGTGTTACAAGTCATATTTGATTATAGCCTCTCTAGATGTCTAGAGGTACTGCGTCCTTGTTGAAATAATGAGCTAGCTGTAATTCTTTTCATATGCAATTGTCTTACAGTGGGTATTCGCAGTCCTATTCATAAAATACGAGTTTTTGAAAGTGGAAAGTATTTTAAATTGGAACTTGCAACATCTGCCATTTTTATTCATCCATTTAGGCAAGCTTCAATACTGTTTCTTAACTCTGAAAGCTAAAAGGAAACACTTGTTTCACTCTGCCAAACAAAGTGAAATATAATACTCGTCAGGCTCCAGAGTTAGTTTGGGAAAAGATATTTAGACACATGGCCGGTATGGACCGTTCTATTCTTACCAAGTCGAGAAAAATAAGCTTTTATTTTAGAAAGCCAGGCTACCAATATGAAACGTCCTTTGACCATCCAATGACCTTGCGAAGGACCTATCGCAATACTGCTGAACTTTTTACCTTGTTCATCTCCATAACTCATTTGGTGTTTGTCTCTGCCTCTGTGGGATCCTTTTGTCTGAACAGACATGGTGACAAGGTGGCAGGTTCCTATTATCACAACGCACTTATCACAAGGATGGAGTAAATTCTCCATGGCTCAGGACTGCTCAGCTATTTCTTTCTCAGTCTTTAATTACAATATCACAAATAAACTCTACATCCCTGCCTCGCAGCATCTACGTTGCCCTAAAGAGAGCAGACTTTGTATGAAACAAGGGTAGAAGGAGATGTTAGAGTGGCAGCTTTATATGTTCAATACATGGTTTTGTATTTAGACTTCATTACTTTTATTTCAAAGGAGAGTGTTGCAAAAACTACAGGTCTTTGAAAAATACCGTGTCCTTAAATATTTTCCTGTACAGCGGGTATAAAACTGGATGATTATGATATTTGACAAGGGGGGAAGGACCGGCCTTCCACTTCTGTCTTTTAAATGCATTGTAGAGAAGCACTAGTGGGAGTTTATGAGGTGATAAATTTATTGAAGGATGGGCAGTAGGGTTTTACAGCTAGGGTAAAAAAGGTCAAAGCAGTAAGGTAAAGAGTTCAAGTCTAAACTTTATGGCTTGTGAAAAGACTACTGCTAGACAGCTTTTCAGTCAGAAGAAAATGAAAAATAATGAATGAAAAATCATTCCGCACAATTTTTGTAGTATCTTAAAATTGTTTGTAAGTAGTACTCTAGCATTTTGCTCCACTGGTACAAAACCCTCTGGGGAGAAGATTTCCTTTCCCAGCGTCTCTAAATCATTCAGTTGTCATATCCCTGAAGACACAGTAGTTGAGATTTGACTTCAATTTATTCCTGTTCCTTCAGAGATAAGTTGGTGGTGAGAAGGTGACTGAAGACAAATGTAACTGTAGTGGGTGGGCTGATTTAACCTAGGCGAAAAGGAAGTCAGAGCCAAACAGAGGGACCATAATTTTCAGTGGCTCATCTGACTGACTGCAGTGTCACAGGTTTGGAATTGGGTAGTAACAAGGACTAGAAAGAGAAGAAAATCTGTAGAATGCGGAGAAAATCTGTAAAAACAGTAAAAAATAGAGCAGGGAGGGGAAGCATGATAGCAGCGAGAGGTATAGGAAGATGTACAGGAAGCAATCTCTGCTTAAAACCTGACCCCAGTATTATTTCTGCTGTTAAGCTGCCAGAAAAAAAAATGCTCTCTTACACTAACTTTTCATTGACCGAACGGCAGTGAAAAGTCTGAAGATGTAGCATAGCAGACACTATTACACCGTATAATAAAGCAGGCCCTTTTTTGGGGTGGAGCAAAATAAGAAGTGTTTTCCCTCTATGTCCAGTATTTTTCAGGTTGTATTACTGTTATTTCTGCTGGGACCACTAACACCAGGAAGCTGCTTTGTTTGTTAGTGGTTGTCTCACAAGAATTAAGGTTTCTAGCAATGTTATTAAAGGACCTGTATCCAGGATCATTTTTCCGTATCTGGAAATGTGCTGTGCCGTAGACTAAAACGTGGTGTACTCCTAACGAGTTTTCCTTTTATCTGCTTTGCTTGCTGATATTTAGTTTCACTTGCACAAATATACATCAGCTCCTCATCCTGTTTGGTTAATTGCAAATAATCGATTGTGAAAATAATGCTAAAATAGGCGATTCACTTTTTTTAGTGAACTGAATGCAAACATTCAGAGATGTGCACAAATAGCTAACTTACACCTGTGGGTATATTGTCCCCTATTCCCAAACGTCTTTTTTTCCAAGCCATCTTCCTGCAGTCTGTTTATTTTGCTTAGAGAGCAGCTCACATGTTCTCTTGCTCTGAATTTTCTAAGCTTCTCCGCTGCATTTAATACATTGAAAAAATGTCTGGTTACCATCTTCATTGTCATTTTGATTTCAGTTTCAGAGGGAGATGAAAGATTTAGACTTCCTCCGGCAGGAAACAAGGCCAGTGTCCATTACAAGACACCTTTTTTCCAAGGAGCAATGCTAGGTGTATTTATCTCTCCTCTAAAAGTCACTTTGGACGATGATTTGAGAATCATATTGAAGGAGACTCTGTGTATAGAGCTCCTAGCCAACCTCCTCTGGATGGGCTGTTTTCCTGACTGTGGTGACAAGAGACCTCAGGGACTTCTCTCTTCAGTAGACTCTCTATTTAGTTTCTGTTTACTTAGAGGGAATAGCCTGAGGGGCTACTGGAGAGAAAACATCTGTGGGAGATAATCTATAGAGTTATCTATCTATCACTCTTGTCGACCCTGTCTCCCTTGAGAGCAAGCTGAGAGACTTGTAATAAAAAGGCATCGCTGAAGAGGCTTTAGGGACAAATAAAGAGACATGTTAAGGGCCAGCTGAAAAAGGATAGAAGACATTATTAAAGCTCAATAGCCGTCTTATCAAAATCCAATAGGATAGGCATTTGGCAAAAGGCTTTAAATTTATTCTTTGACTTTCTCGAGAGCTTGAATTTATCCATTAACAAGAATGTACTACACAGGGAGCGGGAGATGCTGTCAGCTTCAAAAGAGTTGGATTCAATCTGGTATTGTACAAAACACAAAAACAAAAACTGAAGACAAAACCAATTTTTTCCCCTACTTTGGCTGACTTCATACCTATATTGCAAAATACTAGAAGGTGGTAATATAATGCTGATGGCAGTATAAACTAAAAGTAATTTATGCGGCACAGTAATTTATTCTCTACTCCCAAATCACACAGATTTTTTAAAAATAAAGTTGCTGTTAGAAAACTGGGTGAGATTAGAAATCTTGACCTCTTAGAAAGCATCAAGTAGCAAACAAGAAGCCTAGGTAGATGGAAAGCTTTTATTCCTAAAACAAAAGTCAAACCCAACTAACGTTGTGTTACTGCAGATGCAAAGCGGGATAGGGCCATAAATCTCTCTAGGTTTATTATTATATACAAAATGCTACAGGTCACAGGAACCATCTGATACTTCAGAAACACATTGTTCACACAAGATGATTGATTGATAATTATGATAATTTGCAAAATGATTATTTGGGTATTATAACCATAGTTTGTCCCACTGGATTGCTGTGAAGACATTTTCTATATCATGGGCCGTCAGAAATGGCCTCTGGCAACAAGGGATATGGAGAGGTCTGGTCGGTCTCTCCCAGTGGGATCTGTAGGACTGATGAATGATGACCCAGAGGAGTCAGAAATCAGACTTCAATAAGCAGTCAGGAAGGTAGTTAGAGAAGAGCAAGGGAACTGTTAACTGTCTTTTGTGGAGCAATTACTAGCTGGGCCATACGCCCCCAGGCCTAAGCACAGTCTGTCATAATATTATACACGCAGAGAGAGATTGACCTAGAGATTGTAGCTTGAGCTGTTTAAAGTTCCTGCATTTGCAGCACTTCGCACAAAATACATTTGCATTTCTGCGTTTAATATATATTATGAATATCTTTATTATCTATATCTAATAAAAGGTGTTCTAAAATTGTTAGTAACGATTTAAAATTCCAAATTTCAGTGCTATGTCTTCATCTTTTAGTTCTGTAGATTGAAGAATCAAACCCCCAGTTTTAGGGGTTTTAAAACAGTCTTCATACTTACAGAGAAGTCACTCTACTAACCAGACTGAATTATTTTTAAAATATCACCTGCTTTTCTGTGCTTAAATTTAGCTTAAAAAAGGAGAGCATGTTCTTATAAAATGTGCCAGACTACTGAGAGCTCGAAGACAGCGCTGCACAGTGACCGAAACTGGAGGTTAATGATGCTTCACAAAACCCTGTGAGATTGTGTAACAATACCCGGTTATCGTAGTTAAGGTCCAGTTTCAACATGATCACTGCCTTACAGTTACTATTTCAGAAAGAGCTTTAATTTGCTTGTTTTATAGGTTGTACCTTTATGAAATAAAGGTATGTTTAGCTGCCACAAACAGAGGCAGCTTTGAGTTGATTTTTATAATCTTTTCTTGAATAGACTTGCGTCATTCCAATAAGCCCTGGACAAAAGAGTGGACAGTTGTCTGAGAGTCTTTTTTATAACATTTCTCTCTTTCCATTGTTAGAGAGCTGCTAATAAAAGAACCAGGAGTCCATTAATTCAGTGAATGAACATATAGTAAAGTCAGTTCCCTCTTGAGAACAATAATGTTGCGGTCAGCTTAGGTTTCCATGGAAACTAAGTACTTCTAAGAAGTTTGCATCCTTGATTTTGCTGAAATGAAGCATGTAAAGTAAAAAAAAGGTGTAAGGCTGGCACAGAGAAGTCGGCGAAGAAAGTGACGGTTAAATTATTTTGCAGGAATAACATTGTACGTTTAATTTCTGTGATACAGATGTTTGGGCTTGATTGTGTAGTGTGTGTGTGTATGACAAATGAATCCATGAAGAGGTCTCTGGGGGTTTTGAACCCATAAATCAGGCCAAGTTAAGAAGACTAGCAGTGGTTAAGTTTGCTCTCTCCATATCTCCAGTACATTCGAGTCAGCTATAGCGTCGTGCATCACAACAAGATGTAAACAGCATGCCTCAGCACAGGTCTCTGTTTCCGGTAGTTTCAGTAGTACGGATGGTTAGGGTGGTTAATGGCAATTTACCATGTTCTCTTTGGCAAGTTAATGCAAAGTATGGATACAGTGTGAACGCCTTGTGCAATTTGAAATAAGACCTTGTTGTAAATTAAATTGATTCTTTTCCTCCCTTCCACTCTAGGCGAGTTCATACTTCCATCGCTACTGCCACCAGTGTAAACCAAAGAGCAATGACGTTGATTTGTTCTTTTAGCACTAACTTATAACCTGCTGTCTTATTTTCTTGAGTAAGTGAATTGCTGTAGCTGAGAGGGAAGTGTCCGAAATGTGTTGCTGAGCTATTTATACACAGTGTTCCAAACGACATGCATCTCTGTTGAACAATATCTCTTAAGATAAAAGTGTCCCTTTAACTTCAGCCATAGACAGTTACGGGAGGTCACCTTGTCTTCGCATAATGCATCTCGAACATAAACACAGAGACTTTATGGTGGCCTAGAGTTTTTAACAGAACCATCTACACTTTTTTGGAAGTGAGAAGGCAGGAGGCTGTTCCCTTGACAAAACAAAGCAACCCGCTCACGTCGGTTTGAATCGGTGATCTGCTGCATCTCTGAATAGGAAGCGTGGGTAGTAGAGTCAAGTCCATACTGCTGTCTTGTTTAACCCCTGTGCCAGACCAGTGGTCCGCCTGAAGGGGAAGAAAGCCAAAACCACTCCACTAGTAATTTATAATAAGTGTCAGAGTCGTATTTCAGCATCAGTGCAACCCCATCTCATTAGGGCAGAAATGGTAATTCATTAGCTAGCTGGTCAAGTAATTCATTCTATTCCTCTTTTGGTAAGTGGTTCAAAATGTCTTCTGTTGATGAGTATTCATGGCAGAGCATGGTCAACCATCTCTCAGCCTCGCGTTGTTTCCCTTTCTTGGTCGGCGGTGCGGTTGGCTAACTCACCTGGAGAACTGCATTTTCCGAAGCTGTCTGCTTGGCTGGCAAGGTCAGGCAGTTCTGCAGAACAATGCGAATAAAGGAGACTTGTTAAGGCATTTTGGCTGAGGAATCGGTTATGCTAAAGATGTATGCAAATTTAAGATTTATAAACTTTTTTATAGGAAGCTAAGAGCTTCCTAAATAGTGTGAAACCCACATGTGCTAGTGAGTGAGCTGTCTTTGCTTTGTGTTTGTGAAAACGATCACAAGCACGCATTAAGAGTTTTAACACTTTTCTCACAATCCTGCTTATCTCTGAGTGTATATACAATTAATGATTCCTTGGTGGAAAAAACACATGTAGTATCCTACGTGAAATAAAAAATACTCTACGTATGTGTTTATTCATTTGAATCAAGATATGTTTTTAATTGTTTGCATACCTTTGAGCACATACTCTTTTTTCTGCTGACAAAATGAACTGCAAACTGAAAGGCTGGCATTTACGTACTGCCTGTAAGACGATTACTAGTGAAATAATATTCTGGATGATTAGGAGGTATTACAGCCTCTACTCAGTTTAAAAATGCCAGAATGCCCCAGAGATCCCCATGAATCTGCTGCCAGCCGGCCCCTGTCAGAGCTGAAGGCAGCACTGTCTGGAGCCCAAAATCAACTTCAGGAAGGTCATGTGAAAGAAAATCCTCAGTCATCAGGAAGCCCTTGGCCTCGTGGCCTTTCTGACATTTTCTGACAAACCTTAAATCACCAGAGTAGACAAAACATCACAAATTTTGGAATGATAGCCTCTGGGATTTCAAAACTGTATGTTAACTTGGAAGGTAACCCCCACCTCAGTCCGCTCTGCAATTCCTCCTTGGATGCAGAGGGCGAGCGTGCCAGGAGGTATTCCTGGAATGACGTCTGGGCTCAGAACCACACGTGGGATGGACCGGCAGCGCCAGAAGACTGCAACCGATACTGCAGCGAAGGAGGGAGCTGCGAGCACGCGTGCGTGTGTGCGTTGCCACCAGTTATTTACGCAGTACGGGGAATATACATCAGTGTTGTAAGGATAGATTGCACCGAGTAGGACAGGTTTCTGTTCCAGAGTGAAATTTGGAATGAGGATTTATTGCATACATTACATACATTATAGAAGCCAGATGGTTCTATTAATGTAATCTGTGATCTTGAGGTGTGCGCAGTATTCAGTTAATCACATTGTGCAGCTATTAAAGAGAATATATATCAGGTAGGAGGCCTATTAGAGCTCGCTAGCTAAAAAGAAAAACCTGGACAGTAATTGGGGAGGAAAGAAAAGGGGGGCGGGGGGTGAATAGCAGGGAGAGTGACTTGGAGCTGGCGCCTAGCACCTACGGTGCTGCTTTAAAAAGAAAAAAAGAAAAGCCAAAAAGCAGGGAACTGGATGCCAGTGACCTATAATTAAATATATATATCACAGCAAAACCAAAAAATGCTTTTGTTCTTTTTTTTTTTTTTCATATTTTGCTCTAGAAATATATCAGGGGTTTACAAAGCAGTAAAGATATGACTGTTGTCCCATGCACATTCCAGGAGTGCAGTATATTTCGATGATGCCAGTTCGATGGGGTTTTAGATTAGATGAGGTTTTTATGAGATTATAAAATATGTGTTCTGAAAAAAAGCCCAAATTTATTTTTCATAGGCCAGTTTTTAGGGAAAAATAATTATTAGAAGTCAGCTGTTCAGTGATGTTCAGTAGTACCTTCTGTCTTTAGCCATGGAAATTTCAGCATGCAATAACAGCACTTCATAAGCAAATTCAGTTCCTTCCCTTTGCTCTCTGTAGTCGACACAGCAGTTGCATGAGCGAGTGCTGTGTGCTAAAACCTGCAATGTAAAAGCAGACTTATTTGAGGGCAATGAGAAAATTTTGGCTCCATGTCTTAATGATTGTCCTCAAGTTTTTTTTACTCGATATGGATGTTTCTTTTCACAACATCATGAGTTTTCAAAGCTTTATTTCATTTTGAGTTGGGTCCAAAATACTTTGCTTAAACCTGAGTTATACTTTCAGATTATTTCCTTTAACTTCTGATAAATTTTAATTTCTGTGAATACGTTGATTTAATCAATTTGTACCTTTTCAACAAAGTAGTTTTGGGTTGGGAAATTGCACAGTCAATTCTAGTCTTAGCTTTAATTTATATCTACAGTGGCAGTGAGCATTTATGTAGTATTTAAACTGACGAGGACTTGCCAAGTTCAGAGTCCAAAATCCCCCGCATGCTAATTCAGAGACACAAGAGCTTGCAGGGCTGACTTTGTCCTTCCCAAGGAGGAGATAAAGCAGCAGTTGAGGAAATGGCAACATGTCCAAGATTCTGCGCTGGCATCATTCATTTCCAGACCTACCAGTTCAGTCAGTGTTAGTCCAGGCTTGCTGGGGTAGTAATCTCTTCTGCCCTGGGCTGTGAGCTACAGATGACAACCTAGATTGCTCAGCATCCAGAAAAATAGGACACAGCCTCTGCTTGCATGGATTGACTTCTGATTTTATGTTCAGCATAAGGTTCAGTGTAAGATTCAAGGGACCTACGGCTTTGGTCCTGCTAAAATTGGCAGATCTGAGTATTCTTTCATGTGCGTGGGTATTTCTCAGAGTACTAGTGAGAAGAGGTACAAAGTCTGAAAAAAACTAATGCTATTTGTAATTACCTCAAAGTTGTTCAAGATGACCTATGAGTTACTCATTTGATCGCAACCTGCAAGTCAGATACGTGTTTTATTTTTCTCCTCCCCACTAGCTGATCAGCAGTTCCTAAATTTAGCAGCTCGTTACAGCACTCGTAACCAGTAAGAAAGGAGCGCGTCTGACGTGCGACCCTGCGCAGCGGCTGAGCGGCTTGCAGCTGGCGATCACCTCGCCGAGCCCCGCTGGGCTTTGCTCGCGCGCAGACGAGGGGCACGCCGTCGCTTGCAAAGCTTCGCAGCCCCGCACGCTGTCCTTGCGGTTGTGTGCGGTGCTCTGCAGCTGATAATGCTCTGTCTTGTTGCCTTTGCTTTTGCCTTTATTGAATTAGCAGTAACTTCTTTCTGACAGACACATAACCCTAAAGATAAGATAATGGAAAAAATAGCGTGAAATGTGAACTTTAATCCTTCCATCTTCAGTTATGACCTGAGTAATTTTCACTGAATTTCCAGCTTTAGCTTGATGTTAAGTGTTGAAAATCCCCTGATTAAATTCCTGAGCCGAGAAGAACGAACATTATCTCTCTCTCAACGCTACACAGGGTTTTTTGGTGACAGTTTCTGTCCAGTTCGGCAGCTGCAGGGATTTGAAGTCTGGTTACTTTTCTTTGAAATTTACAGTTCTACATGTACGATTTGACCAGCTGTTAATGCACACAGAAAGGAGGCACATTAAAAAAAAAATAATAATAATAGTAGTAGTAGAAGTAGAGGAACCTAAATTAAGTGCTTAAATCCTTACTTGGCTACCCAAGTGATTGACTTGTTTTTTCTTCTCCCCTCCCCCCCCCCCCCCCCCCTCCTTATTTTAAAATATAATACAGAGGTACAGAAAAGAAGTATAGAAAGCTGTGGAATAGATTATAAAGTAGTTTATAAACTTTAGAGTAAGTTTTCTTCATGCTTCTGTTTAGGCTTAATGTGTCTGTACGTAACTGAAATTAAGAAATCTTCTGTCATATTGAGGCATCCTATCTCCTAATCTTCGTGAGTTAGCTGGTTATTTTAGGGGTTTGTTGCAATGAATGCTGGCCTCAGAGAAGAGTGAGTTTAGCTTGCTGCTGAGCATTTTTCCAGATCATTAATAATTACTGTAGAGATAGTTATGCATATCTGCTGTCAGAAGATTTTAGACCCTGGTTGGTGCAATAATTCCTTCTGTTCCAGAAGAATAAATCACAAGTCCTAAAGGAATTGTTTCTCTTAATTTCCACTGGAATTTCAGCCTTAAGCTTCAGCTTGTGTCACCCAGAAGAAGACTAGTTCTTCCTGACATGCAGTCTGGTGGAAACTCTGGAAGTTTAAATAAATGCTATTGCATCGAGGTAGTTTTTATGATAGTGCTAAAGAGGTGTAATTCTTCTTTCCTTAAGAATTAAATTTAAAAATTAATCAAGAGGAATTTTCATTTTTCATATTTCCCCCTGCAATCACATATATTTATATATAAAACCAGAAAAAGTATTGACTTTCATTGTTCATTCACTTTCTGTAATACCTGGTTAACTTTTTTCCTCTTTCTATAGTTGTGCCCAGAAACAGCTTGGGGCTACCTGCTGAGTTATATTGGCAAATTCAAGAGGTCTCCTACTCAGCTACCGCTCCCTTGAAATGGAGATTAATAATTTTGTCACGGGAATCTTAGAAAAGGTGAATCCTGAAAAACTTGTGGAAAGAGTTCAGATATGATGGGGCCCAGGTTGCCACTGAGAAAACACTGTCAGTCTTCTGAGACGCTCAGCTCTACTTCAGTCTGTCTCGAGTTGTAACGGTCATTATTCTGACGTAATTCCTTTTCTGTTAGCTCATATGCTTCATATGGGTGGTTGTTTCTTTTTCACCCTAACTCCTGTTAGGAACAGAGGTCTGGAGCAATCCTCTTGGGTTATTTTGTCCATTTCCTACAATCGCATGCAGTAAGGATGTACGATCGTTCGTCAGTAGATTGTGCCCCCCCTTAAGTACGATAATTTCTTTCAGGCTTTTTGTCTTCTGATGACTAGAACATGTCTTCTAAGTTCCAACGTAAATTTATTCCTGGCAGTTTATATTTGCTGGTCCTTTTGCCAACAAAAACTTCTAATTTGAATGGTATCCCATCTTCCATTCCAGTTCTGATGTTCACCATATGCTTATTTGTTCTTTGCTTCCATAGGCTTACTGCACACAGCATCCTATCTCCTGCTAAGCAAACCTCAGTTTATCTGTACCGCCCTTGGTACAAAACTGGGCAGCCCTGGTGTAAGGAAGTGTCACGCTTTAAGATCATACTCATTTTTCCAAGGCATTGCTATATTGGTAGATGTCTAATGTCTACAGTAGCGGCATCCAGCAAAACCCCCTCCTCATCCTGGAGCTGGGATGACTTTAGGCGAAGGACTTCACTTCTTTGTGCCCAGATTGCTATTCATAGAGCTGTATGATGAATTTTGCTTTTTGAAGTTATTTAAATTCAAGAAAAGAAGTCATAATATTAAGCAGTAGACGTTTTTATTATTATTATCCAGATAACAAGGTTTTCTCAGAGTAATGAAGTCAGAAAAACAAGGTTTATTATTTAATCCTGGTATACGTCTATGTTATTTCTGAACCTAGACCAAGGCTTTAGCCATTTGCTATATGAAAGTTTGTGTTCTTGTGACTTAAAAGTGTTACACAGACGGAGGCTAGTAAAATGACCATGACCGTGAAAGCAGATTATTCTGAGATTATTTTAAATGGCTCTTTTTGCTGCATGATAGGAAGGTTGGCAAACAAGTCACTGATGAATGTCAGAGTTTGTAGTCTGTTTGGTTTGGAAACTTGCTCAGAAGTTTGGATGCATCTCTGAAATTCATCAGAACCCCTTTGGTCTGAAAAACATTGATGAAAACCTTGCACATGACATGTTTTAAAAATTAATTTCTTCTAATTCCTTACACTAACTGGGCTGGAAATACCTAAGAAATAGGTTTCCTTGTTGTATTTTCTCTGTTCTGTTTGCAATGCCAGCCAAAGCCTTAAAGTGTTAGAAGCTTATGTACATAAATAATGAGAAAAGAAGCTCATGGATTTTTTTCTTTTTCTCTGAAAGTTCAGAAATGCTTTAGAGCTGGACAAGGCTTTGAGTGTGTGTTTTCCTTCTTGCAGAGGTTTAGTAGAATTAAAGAGCAAGGACTTTTTCTTTTAATATATCTAAATGGATTGTTCGCAACAAAGGAGAACCACAAACGTAGATATGGTTGGCATAACGAGCAGATGTTAGAAGAGGACTAGATAGTAGGTGAATGGTAAATATTATGAATAACAAACTCATATGCCAGTGATTTATTCCAAAAAGGGACGGATAACCAAAAAAAAGCCTGATTGCAACAGTGGTAGATTTGGCCCTCAACTGCCTTCAGATGGATGCAGTCCTGCACAGATCTATTTGAGTGACTGGAGACAATTGCTTTTACTGTGATAATATTATGCCAGAGGAAAACCCTTCACATTTTTAGGCTTTGAAGAGGGAGAATATATTTTTCGGATATGTGGTTAAATTAATATTTAGTGTCAATCAGAAAATGTGCTGGACTCTCTTTGGGTAGGAAAAAAATTCTGTTGATCTCATTCACCGTATCATCCCGTATCTCTGCTTGTTCTGTTAGTCTTGTGCTTTTTGTGCTCTTTTTCTGTGATGCTTAAATTATGTCAAACACTGAATTATAATAGCCATGTGTTTGGTTACTGTCTTTCCCATTTGTGAATAACCATACCTCTCTCTTTGTATTTACACAGCCATGATTTACCTTTGTTAGTAGCCCTTCTTCCCCCAGTTTGTTTTCACTCACATAAAACAGTTCACCTGCATTTACTGTGCTTACACAGTGCTCCCCCTGTTCATGCTAACACAGCACATCAAATATTTGTTTGATTTTTCTTTAAATATCTGCCTAAATGAATAACCATTTCCTTTTTAAAAAAAGGAAAAAAACCTGCTGAGTATCTTAATTCACGGGTCACAACTGCAAAGCCAATATGGTGGCAGAGGGAAACCCTCTTTAGAAGAAACAGAAATACTTTAAATAAATAAATTTGGTCTGATTGTGCTTCTGCTGGAAAATTTCTTTAAGGTAAGCGGATGTCCTTTTGTAAAATAAACAGCTGAAGCTAAAATTCATATTCTGCATTAACGTAAAGGGTGATCATCTGTATCACACACCCATCGGAAAAAGATGAGAAGAAGCCAGCCTTGTAGCAAGAAAGATTTGGGTTAGATGTTAGGAAAAATGAAATACTAGAATAGTTTAGTACCTGAGTAGACTCTCTAGGGAGGAGATAAAGTATCTGCCACTGAAGGCTCTTAAGAGGTTTAGACAAATACCTGCCAGGCTGGACTAGATATACGCAACCCTGCGTTAGAATAAGGGATAGCCTAGATGACTTCCCGAGATCCTTTCTAGCCTTACGGGTTTTTATGGTGCTTATAAGTTTATCTTGTTAATCGGTGTGAAAGCAAGCCGCGGAGTGAACGAGGCAGGGAGACCGAGCCTGTCCTTTCATTCGCTAGGTAGGCTGCACGTGCAGGCTGGAGCATACTGCAGAATGTGAGATGGGGGCAGTGAATGCTTTTCTTCTTATTTTAGACTTTTTTCCTTTTCTTTCATGGTGCCTGGTAAGTTTTGTGCTCCTCGTTTTCAGTATTCCTTATCAGCCAAACATTTCTCTCCCATTTTCAAGTGGATTTGGTGCTCAGGAGAGCTGGCAGGTTAAGAGAAAGTTGATCTGAAAGTTACCTCCTAAACTCCTGTGTAGTTGAGTTTCCCAGTATGGAAACTAGTTGATCCAGATTCTAAAACATGTATTTATACACACCTGAATAACAGAAAAAACAGAGAAAAAGAAAAGAAAGTAGAAAAAAGGGGGAAAAAAAGCACCCCAGTATTTGCAACTGTAAGCCAGAGTTCTGAATTAATGTAACGAGGAAAAAAGAGGATGGTAGAATATGGAATAACTGATGCAATAAAGGATAGCAAAGTAATGCTGAAATGCATTATGCTTTTATAAAGAAGATTTAAGGTGTCAAAATATTTTTCTGTTTCAACATGGAAGTTATTTGTCCTTGTGGCTGACATTGCTTAGTTTCTATGTATCGTTGCAATGGGTGGAAACATCCTTTAACTGCCAGACAGCACTTACCGATAAGCCAGCCAATTAATAATGTTGATTTGAAAAGCCCAAGAATAGGTGAGAAAGCAAAGTCCTTTGGTAAGTCATATTTGCACAGTATTAAGAGTCCCCTTTTACCTGATCTAGTAAACATGGTATTAGGAACTCTGCGCTATTGAAAAGTTGAGAGACTATAATGATATGTGTAACTGATAATTGCCACTCCTAACTATTCAGCACCCACTTATCATGCCTTTTGTACATACATACCTTTGAAATAGACAGCTTATGGCATACGTATTTCGCTTTCCTAAATACTGATGCGGTGATTTTTTTTTCTGATACGTTGACCTGTTTTATCAAAGAAGTAAATGTGGAAGGGGAATCAGCATTTCCTTCAAAGTTGGTGGCCCTCGAATTGTAGACTTTACGCTAGGTCTGGAATATGCAAACAACCACCCTCTGTTTGCTCAGCTGATGCCATAGGCTTCCCTTCCTGCATTGTTGTATGCACTCAAAAAGACAAGATGAATACAGTTTCTGATGAAAACAAAAAGTGATCTAAATCTATAAGCAAATGCAAAAGCAATTCACTGAGGTAGTTGTCACTAATTCCACACAGCCACCGCTTGTTACCTCGGTCTTTGGCGTGAATCTGCTGAGTCTCAACAGCAGAAATACTAAAGATGTAAGACAGTGACACACAGAACTAGTCTTAATCGTGAGGGAGGCTCGAGCAGAGTAGAAGTTGTCAACTGGCAACAGAATGTACTCCATCCTCTGTATCTTTGTATGTTCCTGTACCCTTAAAAAGGCATGGAAATGGAATTAATTAGAAGTAGATGAAGCTGTTTGATTAAAGGGCTTATTTGTTGCCTAGACGTATGTATAGGTATAGAAATGCAATTAGTTTGAGAGTGCCATTAGCAGTGTCAGAGACCAGAAGTAATAGAGCTTAACCCTCACAAGAGCTGCACTGTAAAGCTCTGTATAGTTTTGATCCCTTAGTGCAGGACGTGCGTTATACCAGAAGAACCGTTTCTACCTCTTAACTCTTTCCGTAGGGTAATTTCCAGCAAGAGCCATCCTTTTCTGTGAAAGTACACACAGTGCCAGCTCTTTCCTTCCTGCAGTAGACAGGGTTGAAAACAAGAAGTACGTCAAAGGCTTTCCTTAAAATATGCAAAATACATAAATTCGTCAGCTTTCAAAAAATCCCTTAAAAGTACGGCTCTGAGGATCACACAGGGAAAGGACCTGCTGAAGTGTCTGTTCGTGTATCATTGCCCTGTTGTCGCTATTTGGTGTGAGTGCGAGAGTCTGATTAGAATACATAGGGGATTAAAAAGAAGTCTTTCAAAAGCGACGGTATTCGGGTGCTGTACAGTGCTGCTGCCTTCAGCAATTTCACTTTATCAGTTGCTGCCTAAGTTCACAGAGATGGTATTAGGATTTATCTGCATTTCTGATCAGAGAGTGGACTTTGAATGCTTCTGTGATCTGCTGTAATGAGTGTCGCGTTGTCTTTGTGCTATTACTCTGTTGTCTTCCTAGAGCTGCAGAGTCTGAAGAGGGGAACATTGACCGAATGTACCCAGTGCCAATGTTTTACTTGTCCTGGCTGAGTGACTTTCGAGGTTCAGTATTTCTGCCCAGTGCATTGCGAGTTGCTACTCTTTAATGAAAACGCTGTTGCCTTAAGTGCTGTAGCAGAAGTGTTCAACCCCACGGTTCACCACTGCCAACTTACGAATATGTTGCGATGGTCCACAGTCGTGAAGTACTTGAACACCTTCCGGGGGAGAAATATCAATGTATGTGGTACCCATCATGGGAGAAATGTTCACCAGCATCAGTCCAGGTTGGAGCAAACCCACCCTTAATCATCATAAATGTATTATTATATATCTGTTCTTTCCCTTGAGAAAGTGCCTTACTTTAGATGAAAAGAAATGCACTTCATATTTCAGCTGATAATGAGAAGTTAATAAAATTGGGATTTTGTGCAATGCAGGACCTCTGACATCTTAATCTTT
Organism: Mycteria americana; assembly: GCF_035582795.1. Taxonomy (NCBI): domain Eukaryota; kingdom Metazoa; phylum Chordata; class Aves; order Ciconiiformes; family Ciconiidae; genus Mycteria; species Mycteria americana. The sequence goes on from NC_134382.1 coordinate 10,277,999, forward strand.
AATAAAGAGACTTAAACTACCAGGAACTGCTGGTGCTGACTGGCACAGCCAGACTCAAGAAACACCAGGAGAGACTGGTCAAATGAACTGTTAAACAACTCTTCCTAATCCATCAGGAGGAAACAATAAGTGCTGGAAACATCTATTTACCATGCATCAATCACGCTTACCTAAGCAATTTCTAAGTAATTATACTTCTGTTATATAGTTCCTGAGATGGCTAGTCTGAATGAGACATTTGCTTTATTAAAACAAAAAAATTTACTTCAGTTGACATATCAAATGTTTCACATTCTGACAAAGTAGTAATTTTTCTGGACATGACCTCTACTAATTGTTGTGTTAAAATCCTATCTGGAATTCAAATAGCTACTTTTCCCTTTTAAAAGCTTGACAAAAGGAGGGTTTTTAAATTTTTAAGTGGTAGAGATTTTTTCTGTTGAATTTTGCTAAGTCAGTAAAAAAAGTATTTGGACCAGCTTGCCAAGGTGTGAGCTATGGGAAGGCAATATTTTGGGGGTGGGGAAATAATAATTGATCTTTGATGCAGTAAAAGCTTGTTGCCTTTTTTCTTTTCTTTTCTTTTCTTTTTTCTGCTTGCTTTTATCCAAAGGCATCTCTGTAGGTGCAGGGTGAGATGCATTTCTGTCAGAGACTGATGGTCTCCAGAGTAGAACAAGTTGTACACATCTAGCTGTTCTTGTTCCTAGTACTGAAGGTTTAGAAGTTTTGCTTATGTTTTTCCTGACCAATATAATGTTCTAGACTAATAGATAAATTAGTGAAGAGCAATTTGTATCTTTATTTTATATAGCTATACAAATATAATATCTTGCGTCTTGTTGACCTTTGATGTTTGAACATTGTGGAGTTGTAAAAACATATATATATGTGTGTGTGTTTTACAAACCCATCATTGTGTGGGGCTTTGAAATGTCGTTTTCTAATCCACTCAGAGAAAGGGGAGGGATAGCGTCTTTGTCAGTATCCAAGCAATTAGGATAATTAAAAAAGAAAGCTTATTGGGTAAACATGCTCTTAGATTGTGACCTCTTAATTAATGGACTACAGGGAGAAATTACAGCAGTGGCAAGATAATTAACACATGCATTTAAAAAGAACTGTTAGACAAGGGTATTATAGGATAGTAAGACACAGATTTGAATCACCGAAGGACTATGGAGGTGAACACACACAGTTGAACAAGACAAGATTTGCATGTATGAGTGCCCCAGCACACAAGAGGGAACAGATTAGGTTAACTTTGTTATCACATGTAGGCAGCTCTTTGAGTACTACATTCCCTTCAGTGAGGTGTTTTAAAAGTCCATGCTGATTTTCATACAGTCTCCGCAGAGGAGAATTCTGCCACAGAATGTGTTGCCATTTCTAATAATTCTGAATATTCTGCTAGTAGAGTGTTGGAAATCTTCTTGCTCTCCTTGGTATGAATGTTGACAGCCACCCCTCAGCATCAGGGATGCAGGACATAACAGAGTGATAAGGGCTGGGGCGGTGTCACAGTAAGTACCCAGGCAAGGCTGTTTTGCAGCATCTTGCACACATCTCTCTGGTTTTGTTGCTCTTACTAGTTCTAACATTTCCAGTAAATATTTTGGAAACTGTATTGGTCACTAAAAAAAAAAAAGTTTAGGAACCAGATTGTTATGTTTAGAAGTGTTTGCTATTTCCAGGAGACAAAGAGGAAATCTTATGTCACCTCAAACATTCTATGCTTTAAGAGATCTTCAGCTTTGTGACATCACAGACACATGGATATTTTTCTCTCCCTTCATCTCCATGCTGAGACATCTATTTAAATTGAAACTTCCAATAAATTTCTGAAGAAAATAGAGTAGATTAAAAAAAAATCCTTCTGCGTTTTTTCACATGCACCTGCGTAGGTGTGCACCGTTTGCGTAGGCCAGAGAAGGCTGCCCGTGGGGGCCAGGCTGCCACAGAACTCCCCGATGCCATCCCTGGGGCACGGAGGAGGAGGGACTGCACTCGCATCCAGAGGCTGGGAACTTCACAGGTGTTTGGTACACCCAAATGTCCTATAGCTGGTCGCTGAAAAGAAGCCGATTGTGATATTCTTGGCTGTGGTAAGCACTTAGGAAAGCGTGGAAGATTGTGAGCATAAAAATTAGCATATCACTAATGATCCTGATAAAAGAGTATTGTGAAGAAGCAGTCTGCTAGGAAAGGGATCTTGGGAGATCTTCCTTAAAATTATAGCCTTGTACTGAAGGGAAATTGGAGATCATTTCCCTGTCCTATCTAAAATCAGTCCCCCACTGGGTTCTGCTAAATCATCACTGCTGAAAGTAACGTGAAGCCACCTTCTTCAAATGTCCCCAACTGGACATGGTGCCACTTTATCAATATAGTTAGTGGATCTGATTGACCCTTACTCTGCCACAGTCACCCAAAGTAGGGCCCTCTGCGGTGGTCTGCCTGAGCCTCGTGGAGAGGGAATTTGGCTGTGTGAGATACCCGCTAAATTGCATCCCCCAAGAGAAGCCGTGGGTGTGATGAACAGAGCACGAGTTGATCCATAGCTGTCGTCCCGTGTGATTTCTGGGATGCCTCAGTCACCGGCAGTTAAAGCTGACCCCTCGGAAAGACAGATGAGCAATAAACAATCTGCTTTCCTTTTGCAGCTCCGGGTAGCTCGAGGAAAGCAGTGCCGGATTTGCCTGCTTGCACAGTGATTGCAACCAAAGCTCAGGAATTTGCAAACTTCCTGTGAAAAAGCAAAGTGTGATTTGTAGAGTTTGGGTCGTGTGCGTGCTGTTGGGTCCCAGCAGCTGATTACAAAGTCAGTCATCACCCCCAATGTGGAGCTAGCTCAGCCCAAACAAGCTGAAATACCCAAACCAGACATTGTCGGATCAATTTGCCACTTTCTGCCACTAAAATGGCCTCACTCTTTGCAATTACAAAGCGGAGCCATGCAGGCTATCGAGTGGGATTTCTCAGGCCTATGTCTTTATATATGAGCAAATAACTTGCACCCAAAACAGTGGGAACAGCTTAGATATGTGATGGTTATCAGCAATGGTTATCAATAATTCAATAACTAGTTTTTTGGAAACACCGTATCAGTGAACATGCCTGGCTAGCGAGGAGCTGAGCAAGAGGAGCATGCGTCTTTCTCACCTGTGGCTATTTTCCTCCCTCTTTGGACTTAACGTCTGTTTTTTGAAAAAGAAGGGCACAACTACATGTAAAGATCAAGCTGCCTGTGGTCATCAGAACTACCTCCAGAGAATGCTTTTTGTCTCTGCAGGGTGAGTGTTTCTGGACTGGCTGTCAGGATGTTCGCATCTAAACAGTATAGGGAAGAAAAGCTCCCACCGTCACAGCTAAGGTCTGTCTGAGGGAGCATCGTGTGTTTCAGTGACCAGTAGCCAGTGTCTCGGGAGGAGTATAAAAATGTAACAGATATGTGATGACGGCACATAGAATTGTCCATGAATCAAGCTAAAGCTTGCCCAAACTGCAGCCAGCCCGCAAACAAGGTCTGAACTTTGATGGGATACGGAGGTGGTTTGTCTGTGTAGAATGTCTCTCGTACACATAGTACACATGACAAAGCAGTTTTCTGTGCTCTCTGATCGCTAAATCTCCTCAACTCTAATTTATAAAAAGAACAAACTGCAGCAAAGTCTAAAACTAAAATGATTTGTGTTGGGAGATCAAACCTCACGTTATAAATGTATACACAAGCCAAAGCTGAATGATTATGTACAGTTTAAGAACATGTGATTTGCATAAGTCCCCACTCCTCACAGTATCATGGGGAACAAAGAGATGCTCTGCCAAGCCAACATTTCACATATCCAACCGTGCACTTATCCCAAATCCCACCCACTTCTTGGTAAGTCTTAGTATTGCTTCTTTTGTCTGTATATAAATGTCCCTGTTCAGTACAGTGTTCATCCTACCTGGAACATTAAAGATGCATGTAGACAAAAAAATATAAAAAAAAAGCTTTATGAATGTTTGATTAGTAACTTGGGCCCCAAATTTTTAACTAATTGAGTACATTAAATAGTATGTCTCTGAAAGACTAATACAAGACACTTTTCAAAGCTTCTTTAATAAAAATTCTATTTGGGATTTGACCATAATGGCTATCCTTGCTTGCCAAAACATGACTTCTTAGCAGGTGACTTTCATCAAGTACATCTGAAATAGTACCTAAATGAATTAGCAATAAAATGGACTTAGGCCTAGCAGTAGGAGCCTCCATTAATCTTGGGTTAATCACTAAAGAGATGCCATTCACTTTTCTTAAGAAGTCACATTTTTCTCCCCTTGCTGGCGACCAGATTTCATAAAGTAACATATTTCTAATGAAAGGGCTCTGCTTGAATTAAAACCCTGAAGGTTTATGCAGATTTTAGTTTTGATTACTGCTGGCATGGGCTCTTAGCAGACTCCGGAAGGTAGGTCCGCAGTGAAAGAGTCCCAGCATGCAGTTCATAATATTCTTTGAAATAAAATAGTGCACTTGTACTTAGTGGCTTTAATCAGCTCTGACTTTTGATAGTCAAACAATAGCTAATTACAGTAACACCTGCCTTCTAAGTCATGTCATGTAGGTTATTGCCAACAAGAGACCTTGTATCTTAGCTGCATGATTATTATAGAGTCTAAAACCTATCTGTTAAAAAAGGAGGGGGGGGAAAGAACGGAGTTTGGTAGCCATTATATGTATTTTGATTGTCTGATGCATTTCTGGCTTTTCTGTTTGCAGTTTTCTGTGTTTGAAAGGCAAAGGGTTGGTGTTTATGGCCAGATTAGAGACCTGAGTTTCAGGGAAAAGGATATGTTTTTGCAGCTCTCACTTTTCTGCGAAGTAACGATAGATAATGCTGAATGTATAAATTTCTAAACATATTTGAACATGTCTCAGTTTTCAGTGTAACACAAAATTTAAAATACGTTGTGAGTTGTTCGTATCGTCTAATCTCTGGCCTGTAGCCATAGAGTAGAATTTTATTTCACTGTCATTAAATGCAATGGTACGGTGAGGAGACAAAGGCCCATTTACTTCAACCTTCATCAAATTTGGAAGGATTTCATAAAATAAAATACCCAGCTAAGAATCTGCTTTTGAAATAACAGACAATGTTTCTGAAAATAAATCCACACCTTTTTTCCCTATTATTTGCCATTGCTGTGATGAATACAGTCAGATGAATTTCACTGTACATGCTAGCTGCTGCAGAAGCCATAAATTATTGTCTCATTGAAGACTCTTTTCTCATTAATTTTTCTGGGAAATAAGGCTTCGTTTTCACAAACTCAGTCAAGTGAATAATATCAGATGTTTGCCAGAGGCTCAGCAGCCCCTGGAATGACTCTCCAACAGTCAGAACTACAGGTATGTGTGCTGATACTGCGAAGGACTCTCCCTCTTCCCGACCCAAAAAGGTAACGGGTCAGATTCTACACCCGGTTCTGCCAGACTTGATCTCAGAACTGTGTGACCAGTGAAGCCAAAAGGGCATTTAATAATGTGACCGTTCAGAGGAAGCTTGCTAATGAAAAAGGGACAAAACTGAGCCACAGTTAGATCTTGTTTTACCAAGTGTGTTTGTGTGTTTCACAAACTATGTGCCTGTTTCAGAAAAGCAGTTGCATTACAGTTAGGTTATGCACAACGTAGGGAATTTCACTACTCTTTCTCCATGGTTTTGAAGGCAAAAAGATGATGTTCTGGGAAGAGTATCATTCTCAGGTAGCTCTGCTCTGACTGACAATAGAATATCTCAAAATATTTTGGGATTTTGACAAGATGTGATGTCTCTCTGCTCTAGATTTCAGATTTTCATCTGAAATCTTTCCATTGCTGTCAGCAGTGGCAGAGCAGCTAATTTAGACAAGCCACTTGCATTAGGGAGTCTCTGTATTCTTCATAAGCGCCAGTCCAAACCTCCTACAGTGTAAGTACATGAGGAAATTTGAGGGAGAGGGTCTGCCTAAGGTCACATACAGGTTGCCTCTGAGCTGTGGGATGTGTGCTTTGGAGCATGCCCCCAGTCCTGGTACCAGGTGCAGTCAGTGGAAGGGACAGAATCCACTGTACAAAATGAGGTCCTTCATCTCCATTTGGCCGATGGAGACACTGAAGTGCAAGGTGTGAAAAGACCGTTCGAGACTGAACCGATCAGGCAACGGCTCAGCGGGGAGTAAAACACAGGGTTTCTCTTCCTGAGTTCCAACGACAATGCTCTGCATGCTGCTTCCCCCCTGAAAATTTAAGAAAAGGCAAATTTGAAGTCATGGTTGGAGTACTCTGCTGCTCTAAGCATGTTAAGACTCCAAACCTCATGCATGATACAACTCAGTCCCCTAGGACAGAACAGTTTTCTGTCTTTCCTGGCACCTGAGCACCTATCTTCATACAGATGTTGCCCTTTTATTTAATGGTTTATACAAAACTTTGATGTAAAGCCGTACATTGGCCACTCTTCACATTTTAGACAACTGAGTCGCAGTCTCACCTGATACGCTGGCTGCCATATGTGACAGAAAATGAGTCGTGAAACAATGCATTACCTGCATTGTGAACCATCGTATCTGAGTACTGAAGATGTGCATAGGTGGTTTAAATTTTTCTTTACAATCAGACTGTATGTTTAAAAAAACATTCCTTCTGGATTATACAAGGAGTTTGCAAGGGAATGCATTCAGGGTTACCTTAACGAACAGGGAATATGGGTGCAAGTTAAAAGGAATTGTTGTTAACTCTGCTTCCCAAAGCTACTTTTAAGTTCAGCGTTTAATGGGCTGGTTTTTTCCCCTGTAAGTTATTCTTTCTCACTCTATCATTTGTCATGTTAACCTCAAACTGTGTAGTAAGAAATCTTCTTTATATCAGTTACCATGTTTGCCATATCTGATCAGTTTGATTGATCATTGCCTCAGCCACAGGTTGGTAATAAGCTGTTTTGAGAGAGACACACATTTCCCATAGGACAAAATTGGCATGACAGCATTATAAACTGGCCATTTATCAACCTTCTCCCTGGTGGTCACTGTCTGAACGCTGTTAGGCAGGCAGGCAAGCTAGACTTCTGCAGCGGTTCGGGGGGGATAGAGTCGGAGCCGGTGGGCACTGTGGTGCAGCTAATACAAGAGACAGTAATAAATGACACTGTATTTGAATCAAAATCGTTAGTGCAAATGTCACGCTTAAAGTCTACCAACTTCCTTTTCTGAAAGCCGCTCCTTCGGATGCATGTCAGACTGCGCCGTTTCCTCAGCTGAATGGCCCTGCTCCGAATGGGCGCAGGTCAAAACTATCAGCGCGAGGAAAGAACTGCTTCCCGAGAAACGATGAGATGGCTTTCCTGTACCACAGGGTGATGGTGCTCTCTATGCTCTCCAGAATACTGACTGTAACAACCTCATTTTAGTTAAAGTTTTGCGTGCCTCAGGACTTTATAGACTGTGTTTGTATAGGGGGGTGTGTGTGTGTAGAAGAAGAAGAAAAAAAAAAAAGACACACACCGCCTTAACACTGTTATGCAGATATTCTTCACTTACATTTTTATTTACTTAAAATCCAGGGACGGAAGAAGGTGGTGCAGGGCCTCCCAGGCACTACAGCATGGTCACGTATCTCTTCCTTGCACTGTTGCTTAGGAAGTACAGCAGATCCCACCCTCGGGAAGAGCAGCAGGCCTCCTCTTCATAGCTGGGCGTTGGGAGAGCTGGGATTTTTGCACTCATGTATCTTACACCTTCACACTTCTGCTGCGGTAGCTGCAGGTCCCAAGGATCTTGAGGGTTGTAATAACTCTTGGAACTGTTACTGCAGGTACTATGGAGACTCAGTAACCAGCCTTGCATTAACTTCAGGCAGAGGCTTAAAGAAACAGTGGCAAGAGTTGAAATGATGACTTTTTCCTTTCTTTTTTTAGTAAGTTTCAAAGTATCTTTTACCAATCCGTGATCTGGGCAGTTCTTTCATAAATGAAGAATTATTAGGGAAATCACCCATCCTACTCTCAGCAACAAGCGTAGAAAGGGAGTGGGAAAAAGAGCAAGAATTCAGTTCCATGACTTCAAGACATGGGTCCTGAGCTGCAAGCCTGTATTGCCTATATTTAAATTAGGCCTTGATTAAATGGCTGCTCCTACACCTGTCCTGTTAAGTCTAAAATACCCATCCTGTTTCTCCATCCCTCAGCTGAAGAGGTTACGTTATGTATGTCCTGCAGATGCCCCATTACCCAGATGAGCCATGGGACTGTGATGTACGAGTGCATCCTATATTTACTTTTGTGCGGAAAGAAGAGGATGAGTAGAAGCTCTTCCCCTGTGGTGCAACTGTAGAAGTTCAGTGGCTGGGTCCCACCAATCCTGCCAGGTTCTGGTTTGTTCCTTGTTAAATGGAAATAAGGCTAGAATAAGCTGGAAGTAAAATATATAAAAGAGCACCCTCAGTACAAATCTTTGGAAAATAGTTTTTCTAATACCTACTCAGTACAGGCTGGTAAGCATGCTTGACTTAACCTCCTTGCAGCAGGCCTTGCTGCAATCTTGAATAATATCTTTTTTCATTGCAAAAACTTTGGATATATTAAAATATTGCAGATTCCTCATTTATTGCCTTACTGCAATACACAGACCAAATGATGTTCCTAATTCACTAGAAATTCTTGTATCTTGCAAGAGAATGTCTGCAGTGCAGGAATAAAAACAGTGGGAAGCTGGCTTTGTACTAAAATGCCTATTTTATAAGATCTTTCTTGATGTAGAAAGGTGTTTAATCACATGCTTAATTTGACTCCAGTGAACTGCTTACATGCTTCGAGGTAACACATACGGAAGTTCTCTGCTGGTTCAGAACCCGAGTTTTCGTTGTGTTGCATGTCGTGCTTGCTTTAGTGACGCTTGTGTCCCAGAACCCTCCAGTACGTAGGGTTTCCAGGGGCTTTAAGAAAATCTTTCCCCATATCTTCCTTTTCTGGACATCTTTGGCTCGACAGTATGGGTGATGCACCTTAGAGGAAGAAATCCATTTTCTGAACAGAACTGAATAAGGTGTTACCGAACTTTTCTTCTTTTAACCTGCTCTGTGTGTTGTGTTTTTTTCCCCGCAGAATTTTGGTAAAGTGACTTTTATTTTACAGCTTGAGTGTGAAGTTATTCCCAGACTGCACAAACTGCAATTTTTAATCTTAACGATAGATTTAGTGACCACTGAAGTGTAAAATAAACTACTGTGGCCTAATCAATCAAATCTGCATAGTTCAGAGAAAGCACCTGTATGAGGCTTTTATATCAGAATGTCTGTAATGGTAATAGATGTTTATTAGCAACCATAAAGCTGTTTGAATTTAATATCTCTCTAAATAACACCAACAGCATTAAAACAAATCTCTAAAGCAAATGCAACTGCGCCATAAACAGCCCACAATGTAAGGTTTAAAAGCCATTACAAGAATCCTGCGAGATTCATGGTTTGTTCTGTGGCTTTGGACACTCGACCGTGAGTGAAAAAACACTGCGGTTATTGTAAAGAGCCCCTAGAATAACGCCTTGCCCGGATATTAATGAATTGATAGATTTCGTGTTTTAGCACAAAATGTGTACAGCTATCTTGTTAAATTGAACAGACAGTGGAGGCTTCTAACAAGGCAGTGTTCACAATTCAGCTACATCGGAAATGTCTTCAAAAATCAGGCAGTAAATCATAGACCATCAACTTTGAACCTCAGAACCTGCTCCTGTGAAGTGCTGAGGACTCTGAGGTGGTTTTGAAACACCAAAGAGGTTGCGAGCACTCCAAACTTGTTAGATGACTAATCCTTCATAGTTAGAAGTGATCAAGAAGTACCTCATGACCAGGTTTTAGGTTTTCTTGGCACTTTTATATCTGTAGAAAACACACGTATGGTTATAAGAAGATAGCTTAAAAGCAAAACCGTCAATAAACCATTAAGCCCATGTTAATGCACTTTTGAGGATTTAAAAAATATTCAGATGTTTGAGAATTAAAAAAATAGGTCAGGTTTTCTCCTCTTTAATCAAGAGTTCTTCTTTGGTCCCTTGTTTTACTGGAATTTTTAAAACATCCTTGGAGATGGCTGTAAGCTGGAAAACTCTGAAACAAGCTGCTCTTAAATCCTGGTCTGCTTCTGCTTGCTTTTCAGGTTTGGCTTGGTATAGCGAAATCTACAGCAGGGTGCTAGATCTCCGTCTCATGACCTTAGCTCCTGAGGCAGAAGGTGATGGAGGATAAGTCCTTGTTCATGTCCACGCCTTCTGAACAGATCAATATTCTAAATTTCGTCTGGGCCCATTTTTAAAAACTTACCAAAATGCAACTTTTTTTTCCGGAGAATACAATTTTGACTGAGTGAGGCTACTTGTGGACTGCGCTCTGAAGTGTTTTAAAAACAACTAAGCCACCCTGGGAATTTTGTGCTTGGGTCCTTTATTAAAGGATCAGGGATAACAGGGAAGTTTTCCCTGTGGGTGCAGGGAGAGCGGCTGCCTGAACCGGGTCGATGGTGACCTTACTTAGGTGCGTAAAGCTCTTCTCCTTGAACGGTGAGGACAGCTGCTGATCTCCCATACGTTTATAGGATAGGGAAGCGAATAAAACGTTGTTTTGTGATACTGACGCAGTCTGAGGTCGGGGCCCCCAAGAAGCAGTTGTTTTTTTGGGTAAATGTGGTCAGATCAAAGCGTTCGAAAAGAACAAGACATTCAGATGACAGGAGGTCATGGACACGTTGGAGAATAAGGGGCGATACTGTTCAGCCCGCAGCTGTGGTTAGCTGCCGGCAGCTCTGAAGGTAGCTCTCACCGGCGGGTAATGAGCCCTGCCTGCGAGCGAGGGCAGCCGCGCCGGCCCTCACAGCGAGAGGGAAACATTGAGGCGCTCTGTGCTTTCAGCACAGGCCCTGCAGAGCCAGCACGCACGCCGCCGAGCCCCGTCCTCTTCTGGAGGATGCCTGCTCCGAGGATGGCGTTCATGGGGGTGAATTGCCCAAAAGAAGTGAGGCCCAAAGGGGGATTTTTCCCAGCATGGAGGAGGAGAAAAGGGAAAAAAACCCCAAAACCCAGCAGCCTTTCACTGGCAGGGAGCGGTGAGAGGGCACCTGATGCTTAAGGAGCGTGGCTGGAATCTTGTCTCTTCCTGGGAGGGACTGGAGGAGGAAGGAGACTCTTGTGCGAACAGGGAAATGAAATTTTGGAACCAATTTGTTTGGTATTAAAAAACCAAGTCAGCCTCCATAGTGCTTTCAGCTGGTGCATAGGATGCTCACAGCTGCCCGGTGACCTGCCTGTCGTAGCTGTCGCTTCCAAACACTGAACGTGGTCTAGGAGGAGTCGGGCAAACAGCTGTATGTAGTACCCGACTGTGGTAACCGTTGTGGGGAGCGCTTGGAACACACCAGCTTTACGCTGGTGCTCTACGGTGCATAAAGGCACCGCCTGCACCGGACAGAAAAGCAGCCTGGTCCCGCTCCCAGGGATGGTACAGGGTAGCTGCAGACAGTTTGGGGGAGGAGGTGAGAGACTGAGGGAGAAGCCTATCACGGATGAACTCCCAAAACAACTGTGAATAATCAAAATGAATGTTACTTATCATTTCTAGGAAGTTAAGGATTGATATGTGGCATATGGACGGTGTTAAGGAAAAAAAGCTGTATGGTTAGATCTGCTGTCCATCTCCTCCTGTATACGAGCAAGTGAGCAGCTTTTCCTCAGCTTTTTAAATGCAGCTAAACAAGAACTCTCTGTAATAACAGAATGGTTTCTGTTATAAGAAATCATTCTTACTTTGCTATAAATTACAAAACGCCACCACCACCCCCCCCAAAAAAAAAAATCTGACTTGAGCAAAAACAATTCCAGGAGACAGCTGACAGTGCTGCCTTCGTGTGATAACAAGCCATGACCTCAGCGAGGGAAGCTGAGGGGGAGACAGTCCACCAGTACCACAGGGTTTCTTTTCCATCAGAGAGAGAGACAAATTTAAGCAGAAGGCAAAGGAGGATGAGATTGGATACTAGAAGCCATAAACCAGAGAGAGCGCCAGTAATTGTTTCGGGGAATTAAAATAATGGAATTGGTACTCGGACGAATACATTCTGTGTTACGCTGGGAAACCCACCGATAATAGGAGCAAGTATTTTGTGCGTTTCATGTATCCGTCTACCAAACTGTTCACTAGAGGCAGGTTTAAGTGTTGCCCATGGTTTCGAACTGCTGTTAGTTTTGCGCCGCAGTCGTCCTTGCACCCGTTGGCATTTTTTCTGATCAACTGTGAAGTCTGTGAGTTTGCCTTGATCCCCGGGAATCTACCGAGTGTGATCGCCTGTCATGAAACTACGTGATGCGCTCAGGAACGAAACAGCAAACCCACGATGACCTGGAATGGCAGCTTTGTCTCTTCCCTCCTCACTCTCTTCCCTGTTGCTTTGTTGCATCTAACTTTTATGTCTTGCTTCACTCTTGACTTACTGATTCCTTGAAATAGGACCTGTTTTCTTTGTCACTTGACTACTTGGCATTTCCTACAAGGTGCCAATCCTTGACTGAGTTTCCTAGGTGCTGTGACAGTATACTGAGGAATGCTGAAGGAGCTTCTCACTGGAAATACAGTTATTTTTTGTGAGGCAAGCGTGAAGTGCTGAAGACAGAAACAAGATGTTCTGGGTCTGTTAAGTGGTTACACTGCCTATTGTGTAAGCATTTACAGTTGTGTGAATAGCTGGGTGCAAAGCTGGCATTGTGTCTGCAGTTTTCATACTCTCTGCAGGATGATAAATGAGTGAACCGAGCTCAGCAGGTAGCAGACTTATCTTGCAGTGAGTGCATCAGGACAAGGGAAATGAAGTAAGAAAGAAACGGAGGAACTAGTGTCCAGCCTTCCCTTACATGTAGAAAGATAATTCAGTCCTGTTTGACTTATCCCTGCCTTCTGAACTCACCTTTTAAAACAATTTACCATTTTGTACATCTTGTCCAGAAACATAATCCTTACTATATCAAAACACGCACCATTTACAAAGTTCCAGTATCAAATTACAGTGCAGACTAACAGTTAAGAACACAAGTATTCAGGCTTAAGCCAGGTTTCGTAGCGTGTTACTCAATGACAAGAATACTCATTTTACCTAATGAAAAAGTTATTACCAGTGCTTCAGAAAGGGGAGAGCTTCTTAAACTTGAGTAGTTAGTGCATGAGAGAAAGGCAGCCTGTAGTCTAAGGCCGGGGATTTGGGTCCATTTCTTACCCCACACAGACTGCTTGAGCAACTTGCTTCATCCTCTCAGGTCATCAGTTCCCATTCTCAAAACAGGGGAAAGCTAGACTTTGTCTCTAGGAGGTGGAGGACTGGAAGCTTCCTCAGCAACGTGGTGGTACAGCACCTCGTAGAAAGAGCGTGGTGCTCTGAGAGTTCTGTTGCAATACGAAAGTAGTAATTATTCCCTGAGGTTCCCGAGTTACGCATTTGTGAACAAGGTCATGGTAAAGAAGGTGGAGTGTGCCGCAGAATGCCTGCTTTAGTATAGAGATTACACGATGGCACGATGCGCCACGGATTCGCGATGAAGTGGTAGTGTCCCTGCAATGCAATGCAGTTAAAGCTATATAACTGTAATCTGAAAGACTTTATATGAGTTTTGTGAAAAAATAAATGTGCTGTCCAACCACAGCACTCATTTTTCCAAATTAAATAATTTGTCTTTAAAATGCATTTTTTTCTGCTTCTTCAAGTAGAGCCAAAGGCCTTAGTCTGCGTTCAGGATTAGCAGCCAGTACAATTTCAATTTATAAATGAAGCCCTTTTTGATTTGCAAATAAAAAGCATCTGAAACCACTAACCAACTTGGCTTTCATTTTTATGCCTATAAAAATGTCTGAACCATTTGTTTTTTAAATTTTCTAACTGTAAAATGTGCTCCTACGAGCAAATATTTCCAAGTTTCAATTGGAAGAGAACTCTCTCTTTTGATGCAAGGAGTTAAAAAATCCTCACATTTGTAAGGAAACGCAGAGCAATTGGTGCAGTAGAAGTAGGCTAATGAAGAATTTCATTTTAAAATAACCACCCTTGCCCTCTTGGTGCACCTGCGTTAGTGACACGAAGGGCCAAAGGGCTAGTTGTACTTGGATCCAAAAATTCAGATGCAAAATTGTGGCCCAAGCAATGCAAGGAGGCGTTTTCACGTGGATTTCAGTGGGATTGGGATTTTGGTACAGTTAGCTCATCCAGCGTGTCTGGAAGGCCAATGCATCTGTCTCGAGAGGAAGCATCTTCCCAAGAGCCATCGTACTCGGTGTTAACGCTGACAAAAACACCGCAGGACTGGGTTTTCTTACCATGTTTCTGTGGCTGTGTTTGCCTGTGGAGCCATTGAAAACCACCAGAAATGCTAATTTACAGCAAAGTAATTGCAGTTTGGTTGCATCTTTATCAGCAAAGCATTGTACTAGTGTAAGAGAGCTGACCATGGGTAAGTCAAACACCCACGCAGGTAAGCGCTCTTCTGCTCGAAAGGCTGGGTCTGCGTAGGGATTTCTGCTGGCACAGGTATGGCAGTCCTGCTTCATACCTCTTCTCTGCCCTGATCTACGCAGGTATTTTGGGACTGTTTTTGTGGCCTTGGTTTCATATCAAAACGGGAAAATAAAAGGTGCAATAATCAAATCAAAATGCAAGATGGTAACTTCTTTTTAAATGTTCACAAGTTGATTTGGGCTAGAAATTCAGGTGGAAATTCTGGATGACTCCTTTTCTGGTTTTTGTTTCTCTTTGAGTCAGAAAGCTTTAAGTAGTTACCCCTTTTTCCAGGTCCAATTTTGTAATTTCTTAAACCCCAGTTTAAAAGTGGTTTCTGCTGACGAAAGATGAATGTTGCTGTGCCAGGCAAAACACCTGAAACAGCTGAAAACCATTCCCTGCTCGAGCAGACCTGAGGCAGAAAAAAAGACAGGCTGCAAGATGGTACAGCCTGCGTTTGTTTTTACTTGTGACTTTACAAATTTAAAAGGAAAAAAAATTTATAAACAGAGAGTCTTGAGCTTCCCATTTGTTTGTATTTTTCCTGTTTCAGGCAGTTATTTTCCCTCTTTCCGCAGCTGGTTCATCAGCGTCGCGTGTTGTTTGTGTGCATCCCAGGGAAGGGTTACTGGAAACCCGCAGTACGTTAGCTGGAGGACTCTGGAGCGTATATAATCCCTCCAGGCCATTTCCCTTCACTTCTTCTGAAAGAGTTTAGATTTCATCGTCTCTTAACGCTGTTTTAAAACGGTTTTGTTTGGTTTGTACCGCCCTTGTGAATGAGTCCTTATAAAAGATGTATTTTTTTTAAGCCCTGTGTTATAAACAGATCTGGGAAATAAGCGGCGGGGCAGGGTGGATGCGGCCTGCGTCCCCGGCCTTGGCGGGGCCTTGGCCGGCCTCTCCCACCTGCCCGGGCTCGGCGGGCGGGAAGGGGCCCTTGGGAAGGCTTCCCTTCCTCGGCCCTTGGCCCGGCGCTGTGGGTGCTGCTCCGGCTGACGGGGTGTGACCTCGGCCGGGCTTCGGCGCGGACGGAGTCGGAAGAGTCAGAGGGAGTCAGGAGTCGTACGTGAAGGGAGTGGCTTCGCTCTAGGATTAAGCCGAACTGTTCTTCAAAGGAATCACTGCGAACCTCACGAAAGTTTTCTGCTGTTACAATAGGAATGGGATTGCAATGCGGTGCGGGAGATGGAGACTCTGAAGGGACGCAGGCAGCGCGGGGGCAGGTCCCCTCTTCCGCGCCCGTACGGAATTCGGGGCGAGGGAGCGGCGCGGCGGCTGCCCGCCCCGCACGGGGTTCCCTCGGGCTCACGGCGGGGGAGGGCCCGCGTCGCTCGCCCTGATTTCCCCCTTCCCTTTCCCATCGTTTCAGCGCGGGGCAGGAGGAAGCCTGCTCCCGCCTGGAGGAGAGAGCGGCGGGAGCCCCCGAGCCCCCCCGGCCCCGGCGGCCCCGGCCCCGCCGCACGGCCTGTGCGAGGGCGCCCCCTCTCGGCGGGAGGCGGGCGCTGCCGCCGGCGGGGCGAGCGGGGCTTCGGCGGCGGCCGGGGAGGTGTTTGAAGGCTGAAAATCAAACGTCCTTCCCTTCCGTCCCTTCCTTCCCTTCCCTCTCCGACCTGCTCTGCTCCAGCGCTGCCGGCATTCCTGGGGCCTCAGAACCGGCGCGGAGTCGTGTGCGTTCTGGCCGTGGGCTGGTGGAGAGCGGCCCGCTCGTTCAGGGAGCGGCCCGGGGCTGCCCTGCCCTAACGTCGGGCCCCCCGTAAGCCGCTCACCCGGCGGAGGGCTGGCTGGCACCGCGCTGTCGGCCCGGGAGCCGCTGGAGCGCAGCCTCGCCCTCCCTTGGCCCCCCCCGCCGGCCAGGCAGGGCCCTGCGGCCGCTCGGAGGTTTGCTCCCCGTTAGACATTTACCCGCCGGGTCTCGTTCCCGGCTCTGGCGAAGTCGGCACAGAGCCGCCCCCCGGCTTCAAAAGCCTTGGGACTTCTCCTGGTTTGTGTTTCTCTGGGGGTGTCGAGCCTGTCCGCTTCTCTGCGCCGGCTCCCAGGGAAACTGAGGCAGGTCCTCGGCGCTGGGCGAGGGCACGGGCCTTGCTGGGAGCAGCCCGAGGAGTGTTGTGTTGTTCAAGGGGACGGAGGGAGACCGTGGACGGGGACTGAGTCTCGCTTCAAAGCCGGTCTCCTGTCAAGCAAAATACACTTCGTTCCAGATGTGAACTTTGAGGTAACTTTTGGTTTTTAACTGCTGGCCTTTGGCTTTAAGCAAAACCACAACGAAAGGCAGCCAGTGCCTCCTGAGAAATGCAAATGTTGAAGTCCCCCACGTTACGGCCAGCGTAACTTTATTGCAAGGTTGTCCTTTGGGAAAGGGAGAGTGCCCTGTTCTTTACTTACTTTCGCAGGTCTGGTCAGAGATGCTGCTATTAAAGGATGATGTGGCTAAATTCTGGTCTGGATGATGCAGGTATTTCTTTTATTGGAAGAGTTGTTCCCTTTTACATTGATCTAAGTGGGAGAAGAATTTGCTTCAACAAATGAGCTCCTTTGTTTCAAAGTGTCAACTTCTGGGAGGGTTTGGTTTTAGAGGACCCATGTAGTAGTTTATGTCTCTATCAAGTCCTTAAGGATTGTGGTTCTGTTCCTAATAGCGGATCTGTGAACACTACATCAAAAATGACAGCACTTTTCTGGATATTATTATTCCAATAAACTAAACTGTTCCTGGATACATGACTTCCAGGGCATGGAGAGTAGAGCTGTGTGGGAAGATTTGTTAGAAACAAGAGACAGCTTAGAAGTCCATTTATCCACATTTAAAAACAAACGCTAAAACAAACATGCAAACAAAACCCAAAAAATTTTGTGATGCCAAAAACCAGTTTTGTGATGCCAAAACCCAAAAACCCTGTGATGCCTTTAGTACTAAAATACTTTAGTTTTGTGCCAGGATGGCGATTTCCAATTTTGCCAAAACAGCAAAAGATTTGACTAGAAGCTTTCTCTGGAAGTAGCTAAACGTTGCCTTGTAAGTCAGTTTATTAAATTATTCCAAACACTGTTGAAAAAAATACCGCTTTTTGCATACCAACGCGAAGGATTTGGCAAGCCTCACTAACGGGGAATTTTTTGCTTTGTTGTATGATTCTATATTCCTTGTTGTATTTGGGGGTGTCTCCCGAGAGGGGAGATGGTACCCTGGTGTTAGTCTGCCTGCCCCGCCATGGGAGCCGGGCCGGAGGGTGCCAGCCCCCTGCTCCGACCGCCCTGCGTGGAACGGGAATGCGGAGGGAAAAGGCTGTAATAGAGATATCAAGCGGCTTTGGTAGTAACAAAACTTTTCTGAAATTCTAGATTGATTTCTTGAGATATTAGAGCCTGCAGTATTTTGGGAAAAGTTCCAGGTTTTGAGAATGTTGAAATGTTGTTAGACATGTTCTGAATTTGTGGTTAACTTGGAGCTGCCTGAACCTTGTTTTAATACTGTGTGGATCCCTTTAACCCCTGAACCATAGCAGAATAAGGCCCTAAGCTAACAAAATAACTGTGACTACCCTGTTCCAAATTGTTCAAATTTATCATGGCACTGGAGATATTTCTATGGCATATGTGTGCGACATTTGCTAAAATTTTATTAGACCTACACTTGAAAATTAATTCACAAAGGGCAGAAGGAGGAAAGTCTTGATGAACCGTTAATCAACCCCTTCTTAACAGCAAAACGAGCCACATGTTTATATAACAAGTCAAATGTACTCAACGACAATTTTCTTTATCTGGAAGTACTCCTTCTGTTTCAGAGTAATGGTGAATGCAATTCACTTATTATTACTACTTACAAAAATATGTTTGTTTAGTCTGTTATTTTTTATAACTCTTACTGTCTGGAAATATTCAGAAGGCTTTATCTTTTGTGGTAAATGATAGTACTTCTTTATACACGCATGCACGTACATAGGCAAGCGCACAGGTATGTGTAGGTATTTATAATACTTCCAAGTCATCAGTCAGGGAGTTCAGCCCCTCTCCTGACACTCATAACCTCCTGTTTTCGTGAACCAAAATTGATCTTGTTTAACGTGAGGGACATTTCAACTTTTACGAGTTGTGGGAGTAGGGAAAGCTGCACGTCTGTGGATCCGTGTGAACCCCGCTGCAAGCTTCTGGGCAGAAGTCTGGGCACCGTCCAGCTTCTGCGCTTCGCTCTCCTGGCCCCAGTTCACCCAGCTGGAGGAGTAGTCGGTACGTTTGCCCAACAGGCTGGCTTAATGGGGCATTCACCGATGAATCAGGCCTCGCATTTCTGCTGAAGATGACAGATCTCAAAGTGGCAATCTTCTGCCGCTGATTACTGTTAGTCTTCACATTGATGCGACTGATTTAGAAGTTATTAATGGCTAAGGTATATTACCAGTACGTATTCCTAAAGCAGTGATTTGTGGCTCGGTAGCATCATAAACCCTGGGATAGTTCAAGGAGGGGGGGTGTGCATCATCAGCGATCGCTTATGTGAGTGAAGGGGTTCTGAGCGTGCCCAGGAAACCTTGGTTATAAAAACCCGTCGTTAGTCTACATTGTGTGCAAAAGAGCCACTTCTGTTTTAATCTAAATAACTTGAATGGTTCATTATGGGCCAACATGGACTGAGGAACTGCAAAATATTGGGCTTTATCCAAGTTTGTTCCCAACTAAAAGTCCCTCTTCAAATGTTATATATATGTTTGTTCTGGTTTGTGTTTATTTTAGTGTTCTAAACACCATTTGTGTATACCATGCTTTACAGACAGTTACAGATAACAGGCTTCCAGTACGAGAGACTGCATTGAGTTCGCTGCGAATACAATACAGTGCATTGCAATGTAGCACAACAGGAGGAATATATTCTCATTTTCTTGCATTTTCTGCTTGCTTACCATTAACTGATGAGACGTTGTTAGGCTATTTTTATCTTAATACACCTGTAACAGTTGGTTTGAGAGGTGACAAACCTCTGCTTGCAGATGCCTGATTTATCTCGGTGTATTCAGTTTAAAACTGCACCCAAAATCTGCTGAGTAGGGGCTGGCCCCTGGAGATTGCTGCTGCATCCATTTTACCTGCACGTGAAAAGCACAGTCCAAACATGTCTTTTAGTCTGCCTTTCCAGGTTCAGTTAGGCCTGAAGAAGAGGTGCAGAAATTAATTTGAACCTGAGCAATGTTTATTTTCTGATCCTCTTACATTTCATCTGAACCAGTTTGATAACATTTTGAGAAAATCATGCTTTATGGAAGTGAATTTAATTGGAAATAAGCAGAGAAAATGGGAGGTGAAGGATCTCAGCTGTCTCAAGACAGATTTCAAGCAGTTTTTCTCAGTGGAATTAGCAGAGTTTGTAAAGACAATTTCAGGTCACTTATGATGATGATTCAAAGGGTTAATTCTAATTTTGCACTTCCCAAATGTCAGTGCTCTTCCATCCAAAAATACAGCAATGGGCTTTATCAACATATGCTTTTCATTACCTACAAGACTTACAATATTTTTGGTGTCTGTATCAGCTTGATTCAATTACTGGTACCACTGCGAGGGAACATTACCTCCAGGGAAAAGGGGGTGAATGCATCAGTGCCCATGGATACAGTGTACAGAGCAGATTAATATAACAGATTTACATCAAGACTGCTGACTCCATTACTTTAAAACTCCTGTAATTGACTTTTTTAAAAATGACATTAGCATTTAAATGGTACTATCGTTACAAGGGTGAAGGTTCAGCAGAATATGATCAATTTATTGAGCTCTTCAAATGTTCTTTTGATATTTATTTCTTGTTGTCATGCTGGAGGGGTTTTTTAGTGTTTTGTCAGACACAAGAAAAAGTCTATACCATTGAGATCTTGGTCTATGTGGCTATGAGTAGAAATGCATGAAAAGCTCACCTGAAACGGTGTGTGACCTACTCAGAGTTATCTTTCTCACCTGCATCCCCCACACCCTGCAGCTTTTTCTGATACGTAAAATTCCAGTATGACAGAAAGAAATAATTTACAGAAGCTGTCTTTGGTCTGTGAGAAGAGACTGGTGTTCGTGCTTCTTACACAGAAAACAGCTAGGGAGATTATCCACCATGAAGTCCCTTTTCAGCATTACACGTCAAAATTATCTCAGTTGCATTCAAAAGACATACAGCTACCAGTTCAGCCAGTACAGCTACCACGTCGAGGCAATTTTGCCAGAAATTTCACATTGGCTTGGGAGAATGATATGCTCTGTACCCCATTGCCTTTTGGTCAGAGTTGGATGCCTGATGCACTGCGTGCCTTTTCAGAATCTCCGCGCAGTGCAAATTTTCTTCTGGGACATTTGTTCTCAGGCTCTCAGGCATGTGACGTACCTTTCTGCAGGTGAGAAGCTCCGTGTTCACTGACCAGACAAAACTCTGAGTTTTACTGCACTAACAGAAATTTGAAATAGTTTCGTTAGAGCAAATGACTTAGAAATGGTCGTAGATGCTCAAGAGGATAATCTTGCAACACCTACCACTTTGTGGTTATAACTCATTAAAGACGGAATTATTATAAAGAAATGTTGTTCAGGACGCCTAACAATTTGAGTGCATGGCTGCAAAGTATGTTGTGAAAGATCCCTCTTACACGAACGTAGCAGCACAGAGTCTGTTCTCATAGGATTTCTGACCCAGAAGACTGGGATGGCCAGCAACTGATGCCTACTTGCCAGATTAATCTCCAGTCATCAGCACCGATACACGTATCTCCCTAGATATATATTTATCTATACCTGAGTGCAAGTGTGTATGCATATGTATATGTATCTATAAAATCAGTTAATCCTTGTCTAATATTCTGATGTCATCTGTGAAGTAAAGATTTGGAAATCTTTGGACACAGATCAAGGACTACTCATGTGACTGGAATGGCCTAAGAAGGGCATCTTTTTCAAGCCTGCAGACTAGGCAAACGGTGGACATTGTAAGAGTAGATTTGTGGTACCTTACTTTGAACATACCCGTTTGTGGATAAATAGGCTTTAAGTCTTTTCCTCCCGAGCCATCTAATGTCACAAAACCAAGCATGAAAGTGTAACAGTCCATGGGGCTTTGATGAGTCCACTTTGTTGTCTCCAATTTTAAAAAGCAAAATCTAAAAGGAGAAGAAAAGAACAACTGCATTGATTTTTTGTCGTTTTAGTCGGTGGCTCTTTGGCTGCTGCTGCTACAATGGACGGATCCCAGTCCCGTTCTGTGTGGAAAAGCAGGTCTGGGACGCAGAGCCAGAGTTCAGACTATAGTGGCAATAGGTAACTCAGTATCCCTCCTGCTTGCCTCGCTGTAAAAATGCTTGGTAATGACCCAGTTCGACCCTGCCAGTTCTCTCTGACCTCCTCCTTTTCAGGATGCTGCTTAATTTGCACTAATTACATTCCATTCTGACAGGAACTTGGACATTGTCTCAAGCTTTCAGGTATTTTCACTGCCATATTGCAATACAGAGTACTCTTGAGGCTGAGTACGAAAATAGCAAGAAGTAATTTATGAAAATACACTTTGTTTAATATAATACCTAAGTAGGTTGCATGTAGTGTAATCTATATGCATAAATACCCCTTCAAGTATGACTTCGTGCTTTCATCTTGAACTCTTACTAGGATTCAGGAGGGTTGGTTAAACCCAGCAGTAGGAGTTTTGAATTAATGCATTCATTGGCTTTGGGGTTTGGTTTTTTTTTTGGTTCGCCTCCAGAATCCCGGGTTAGATTCCTAATAGTAATTCTGGGGTTGATGACCACTACAGAAAATGCTGCTTCAAAGAGGTTACTAGCGTAGGAAAGATCTTCTGCAAAAAGGAAAACTTACGGGACCGATTCAGCTCTGCTTCTTCTAAAACCAAAGTTGAGTGAGGGTGTCTGTACGTATGAATATGAATAGATCGATGGAGAAAAATTCATTCAAATGTTTTTTTTTGTTTTACAATAGAATGAATGAGAAACCTGTCCAACAAGTTGTTCACAAAATTGAACTGTGTCAAAATGTCTGCTTTGGCCGAAATACAACCTTTTTGCCGCGGAGGGATCGGGGGGCCTGGCATGAGTCTGTGTGTGTGAAAGAACATGGGACTTCTCTCTCTTGCTGTGCATTAACACAGAGTTTCTGTTCCCTGCTTTGCTGATTTGCATGGAGTTTGTCATCCCAGATCCCTCTGCATCGCGGAGAGAATTTTGTTAACAAAAACTTCCAGATGCTTTCCTCCTTGTTCGGGCGCGTGCCTGGATACTGAGGACAGCTCAAATCCCGTGTGCGCTCTTGGGTGCCCGTTTCAGAGTCAAGAGGCCACCGTTTCCTTTTGCAAAGAGTAGGTAGAAACCGTTTGGTGTTTTTAGCAGTGTGACGATCGAACACGACCCTGCCGTAATAGCGATGCAGCAACGGCCGAGAAAGCTGCTCCTGGGGCTGTGGGAGTGCGTGTTCCGGGCTGGGAGGAAGGGCCCGCTCTCCTGATGGAAGCAGATCTCCATATGAAGTCTCAAAGCGACAGATAAAAAAGTATCAAGCGCATGCCAAGGCTTTGTATTACTTTCAAAAGAATAAGATACGAGCCATTGTTGGAGCTGCACTAAGGCTTTTAGGCACAGACAGTATCAGTAAAGCAGTTGCATGTTTCAAAATATTGTATCATTTTAAAGTGCAGCGCACATTAGATCAGTGAAACGGGATACGCCAATTTGAACTGTGTCATATAATGCAGCTCTGTGTTTGGAGAGACGGAGGCACCCCGGACCCAAAATCCCTGGAGCTGTCTTTCAAAGAGTGATAGTTACGGAAATTAGCAGTGCAGAAATCCGCACTAATCATTCATCGGGAGTCTTATTAACTGTCTTAGCAGTGTTATTAGGAGAGGGCCCGGCCCCCGAGCGCGGCAGCGGGGCAGAACGCCGCCTCTCCCGAACCGGCACCGCCGGCTGCCCTCCTGCATCTCGGCCTCTTGCTCACAGTGGGAACCGTTTTGTAAACGACTACGGCATGAGGGAAAAAATGATCTAATCTTCACGTAAACTTAAGCGACGCCTTGTTGTGCCAGGGAATCTGATGCAGAGCGAAGGAGGTGAGACTTAATGCGGAGGACGAGCTCCTTCTGCTCCTCCGTGAGCACCTCGGGGCCTTCTGCCCGTCCTGCCGTCCAAGGAGGGTTGGCACGGGACAAACTTCAAGGGTGAGAGCTTTGAGAGGACTCTGGTTACTCGCAGTGGCCGGCTGAAGCCATTTTCGTGCCTGGTGCCTGTAGTTCTGCGAGGCTGGTGCTTGCTTTGAATAGTCATGGCTGTAAATGGGCAATGCCCTGCACTCACAGGCTGTGTCTGCAAATATTGTATTTAATGCACTGGGAGTTATCATAACGCGTCTTTACTTATTGACAAACTTTACCTAACCACGAAAAAACCGATAATATTTGGCCCAGCTGAGCTTCCTGTAGGGAATTTTGCATTAAGCTTTGCCCTTAGTTTTATCAAACAATTTTTTGAGTATCAACTTGAGACCTGTTTCTTAGGAAAAAGAACGCCTTAGAGTTTCAGAAGGGTGAGTTGCAAGTTTGACCCCTGGTATTCCCATCTGATGTTAGTTTCAAATGAAAGAAAATTAAATTACACACTTAGGTTCAAGGATTTAAGTCCGTGAATCTTACTCTAGCTAGTATCTCCACCACAAGGGAAGCAAAGAACAGAGGAGATAAATAATACTTGAAAAAGACAGAATCTTTTTTGTCTGCTTCTTTATCTGTAATTTGACTGTGTTCCTTAAGTGTTGAAAGGGGCACTTTCTTGGCAAGTATGACACAAATAACCTTCACCCTTGACTGCACTGTCTGAGACAGTTATAAATTTGAGGATAAAGGACACGAACAAGAGTTACTTTATGTGACGTTTTCTCATGATAACAGGGGATGGAGAAATGAATGGGTATTCCCGTCGCACTTGTCCTGAGATTGTTTTGTCAAACAATCGGATTTATAGCCCGGCACTTTGGCTGTGTCGTAGCGAGTCGCCTGTATCTGTTTTAGTTTCTGTGCCGCAGCGCGGAGCCTGCACGAGCCGGGTGGACAGCTTGTTCTGAGTTTCGTCATGTTAACGTGCTTAGGTACCCGTAGCTGATTTTCCTCCAAAGAGGGCTGCGCTGCAGCGGCGGGCAGCCCCGGCCCTGCCTGAAGCAGAAGTGAAGCATCTGGGGAAAGGCATTCGAGATCTGACGGCACGGTGGTGCTGAGCAGTAAAAACTCGCAAGCGTTTGCATAACTGGAGTGTGTTCTGGGTATGAAGGTGGGTTTCATTATCGTAGTCCCACGGAGGTTGGTTTGTGCAGTCCTCTGTGGAGGACTTGTTGGCGGTTTGTTTGTGCAGAACTCAGGTGGAGATTTCAAATTGCGTGTGAAGGGATTGTGTGCCCGCTCAAGGGGCGAGCCGGTGGGAAGCGCGTGCCTAATTCCTCTGGAGCCGTTTGCAAATCTCGGCCTCAGTTTTTAAATGATCTGATCTGGTCATCTTGTGCCCTCCGCTGGGGGCGGGAGGAGAGTTTTCTTGCCATGAGACAGCTTAAAAGAGTCATTTTTTTCAAAGCAAGTGTTCGTAATTTTAAAAATTAAGCCTTTTCTGCTGAAGGTAAATATATAACCTAGAATTTCAGTGTCCCGCTTAGGAAAGATACTACACGCTAGTATATTGAAATAGTTTTAAACAAACGCAAACGGTTGAAAGATATTCATTAAATTTATCAGTTATATATTCTTAGAAACAATTTCATAATCCCTTTAGATACATTCAAAAGCATTTCTCAAGATTTTTTCACTGTTCTAAACATTTTTGTTTAAATTAGAGCAATCCACAGCATATGGTTGTATTTATGCTGTGAATAAGCTTAGTGTATTTTCTTTCTATATTCCTATTGCAGAGCTTTTTAGGGAATTTTTCAGCCTTTTGTAAATGCATTTTTAAGATTTTTAAAAATGTCTTTTTGAAGGATGATGTTTAGAGAATTGCAAAAATCTGCATTAAAAAACCACTAGTAACATCACATGCTTGACAGAGTCTTTACTCCAGAAGCACTGACACGATCAGGGGAGCTCCTGAGTGCGGTTTGTGGGTTTATTTCTCCTTCTGTCCCAATGCCGGAGCTCAGCTGTGGGGCAGGTACAGCCCGGCACCGGGGTGGACCCGAGATTCTCTGCAAATAACTTGTCATCCGTATTACAACAGGTACAGCTGAAAACATTCAGGGATGTTGATGAAACATGATGATCACAAAGACATGAAAACATATCATATCTATATGATAATCAGCACAAACATTTGCATCTCAGCCCCACACCTACATGTGGCATTATAATGAAACCTTCTAGACTCGCCATGGACACTGGTTTTGATAATAGTATCTGGCTCAAACTGCACTGATATCTGTATGGGGATCCATCCATCTATGAACCAGGACAAGGCATTAATAAGAGGCGTAGTATTGCCAGGGGCAAAGTTAGAGTGCAAACTTATCAAAGGCGCTGAACTTTGATTCTGCGCTTTAAATATAATTCCATTATTACTTCATAAATAAAGAGATTAAGGTATGTAGGTCATGAGCTGGTGATTATATGGGAATACGGTTTAGGTAAAGTCATGAATAGTATTTGGTTTGGGGAACCGTTTGTCTCAAGTGATATTACGGGTTTGTTTTCAAAGAGTTTGTTGAATAGGTTTTTGAGCAATTCTGTGCATATGGAGCTTGGCAACACAGAGTACCAATTGCTTTAGATTCTCCATCTATCTTTCTCATCTATTTCCTTTCCTTTAAGAGCTGTGATTATTTCTCATGGGCCTTTTTTTACCGTGAAATCTTAACGATTAACCCAAACTAAAACCCAGCCAAAGGCAGTCCCATCTTCAGCTGTGGTTTCTAACTTGTGGTTACTTGAATAATAAAATCTATTCCCGCAATGAAGAGAACTCCCCAAACATTTACTCCTTAGCTATTTGCTCTACCCAAACATGTATGTTGCTTATCCATAATACGCACAAGTACTTGTGAGAACACCCAGAGATATATTTTCTATCCAGGTAGCTTCCTGGCTAGCCACTCCATCAGCAGAGAACTTTTCCAGACATGTAAACGTATCAGTGCTAGATCGACTTTGCTTGGATATATTTTCTTTAAGGAATACTAGGTCAGTATCACTGCGCCGAGAGGTGGAAAGGAGTGACTTGACCTGCTCTGCTCCATTTGCTATGTTCCTAGGTGATTGGTTTTTAGTATTTTGTCCTCTCTAGTTCTATAAGACAAAGAATATGGTCCTCTCCCATTTCCATCAGGAGTTCTGTTGTCTGATAGTTTCACCTGACAGTTAATTTAGTTCCCCACTTACTCTCAACACCTTTTGGGTATTTGTAAACTAACATTGCTGGACATGCAAAGAAGTGCAAGAAAATAACAAGTGTGGCTGTGGAGCTAGCAATTTTGCATCAAGAAAGGGGAGAGGGAGAAAATAAAACAGAAATATATTAGGCATCTTTAAAGCAAAACTACTCATTTTGAAACGGGCTCTTTCATACCAGGAAAAGATCAGAAAATAATTAAACTGACAGTGAAATAAATCCTCCTGACTTACACCGTTTATATAGGGGCTGCTGGGTTGCCCAAAA
Source organism: Mycteria americana (assembly GCF_035582795.1). Lineage (NCBI taxonomy): Eukaryota > Metazoa > Chordata > Aves > Ciconiiformes > Ciconiidae > Mycteria > Mycteria americana. Next base: position 10,305,210 of record NC_134382.1, read on the forward strand.
CCCAAGTGAGAGGGAGCAAGGCACTGGGTCTCCCAAGGATGATGAGACAGAGTTACGTGGGGAGCTGGTTGTGTACCCCTCACCGCCCGATCTCCCAGGGGAGCAGTGGGACCCTTGGGACTGATTCCTGTCTCTCCTCTGGGAACGACTCCTGGAGCTGCCTTCCCATCAGCTGCCTGAAACGACGCCTTGAGCCTTTCGGTAGGTGACGGTTCAGTAGTGCAGGCCGGGGAGCTTGGCCATCCTGTGCCCTTCTGCTGTATCCGAGTCCTGCTGCTCAGATCGAAGAGAGCTTCCCCTGCACTGCCTTGCAAACGGGCATTCCCTGCCAATATTCCCGCTGCTCGAAGGGACAGTCAGCGAGCTCAGAGTTGCTGTTGAGCAGGTTTTCTATTTACCATATTCCTGTGGGATCCCAATACAAGGTGTGCAGATAATGGGTTCTTTAATATTTCTGGAAAGATTATATACATACATGCATTAGAGCAAAACACAACATACACTTCATACTTGTTTTCTGGAGTGTTTGGATCTTTATTTTCACAGGGAAAAGGTTTCCCTAAAATGAGAGGAACTGTGTAGCCTTTCCTTCCAGCAAATAACAATTGTCCTGCTTCCTAGAGAAAAGTACTGGGACTTTCCCCCTCTTCCTTTTGTTTAGTCTGGCCTGCGTTTGGTTTTTAGGCTTTCTTTTTCCTCTAGAGCTCTGTCGGCAGAAGACAGTACGAGAGGAGCCAACGGTGACTCAATAAATCCCTACGTGGCAAAGTTCCTGTTTCTCCTCCGGGCAGGTTGTCGCTGCACTGGGCAGCCGGCTGCGTCATCCAGAGGGGTTGTCCCATCTTTGGAGCACAACCTCTATGTTCACTACAGATCAGCTTGCAAGCAGGTGTTAATACATCTCTTAAAGCATTTCACGTACGATAATTTAACCTTAAACCCCCCCTACACGTTGCATTTTTCAGATAGCCCTAAGAAATGTGGCTCTTTTCCCAAAATGCAGCAGAGCAAAGTCCTGAAATGTTTCTGTCTGTTGCAAGGACTGTGCAAAATAAGTCTATTTTGTGTATGGGCTTTTATATAAATATTTACTTAAAATATAGCTTCATTTTCATACCATAAGACTTCAGTCTCGGCATTGCAAATGATAGCTTCATTTTAAGCATGTCTGTGTACATATGTCTTTGCAGAATGGGGAGCAATGTGGAACTCTGCTCCAAAGTATTCAGCAGGCTCTTTCCTAATTGTGCTTCATAACTCTCCGTAGCAGGGTGTCTAAGATTGGAACCAGCCTAGGATGCTGAAACAACTTACGTCGTTTTGTTAGGAAGTTGTTAAAATAAATTCCTGGGGGAGATGATACGAATGAATTTCTCACTTTACAAGTGTTTTTGAGGTTGTAGAATCGATGCATTTACATTTACCCTGTTCATAATGAAAAAATAAATTCTGCTTTAAAACGTATTTTTGTTCCAAAATGTAAGCCAACATTTCAATACAAAGATTAATCCTACTTTATATCATCTCCAGCTCAAGTCAGTGGAAATCTATAAAGCATGCTTCAATATAAGTAGGAATTTCTTACTGTGCGTAACAGAGCACTGTCTTCTAGGGCTTTGAGCCCTACACCAACATGAAGAAGTGAGGAAATATCAGAGGGCTTCATGGATCAAGCAGAGATGTTGTCCAAGTTTAGTTCTATCTTCGAGGTCTCTGGACAGCTGCTTGAATTTGACCAGCCACATTCAGGCCTCACCCATTAGATTGCTTTCCTACTGTGGGATATTTTAATAAATTGCAGTTTTAATAATATTCCAGCTACTGCTTAAGTTTGCTCTGTTGCTGGCAAAAATGTAGCAAACTAGAAATAACTGTGGTAATGTAAAGCTAGTAATATATTAAAACATTGTATAGGAAAGGAATGCCTTATTACGTGGTCTTCTAATACATACTGCAGTCTGCTTAACCTTCCAAGCTGGGCAATGAAGGAGGTCCTCTGTTTGTTCCTGAGGAACTTCATTTTTTGTAGGATTATCCATAATTAGTGAGGCCCAAAATTTCTGAAGACTCAGATTAGGCAGTTAGAGCAAAGTATTGTAGGTCAAGACAGTTCGGTTTCCTGACACCAATCGGCTGCGGTCCTTCTCTGCGCCTCAGTTCACTATCTGCAAAATGGGTACGGTAGCTTTCGGTCTGTCTTTCAGCAACGTAATTGTATTTAATTCATACCTCTAAGCATTTGATTCTGCTTAACCATGGAGCATTCACATTTCTTTCCTAGGATTTCTTCTGGTCTTTATTAGCCGCTGTTCGGAAGCATGACGTTCCGCTGATGGGGCAGTGCGGGCCAGAGCACCGTGATGTCCGCTCTGTGTGGGTGTCTCGGTGTCAGGGAGCTCTGCCACAGCTCCCGTGTCCTTTTCTTTCCTGAGCAGAATCAGTCAGGTCTCGTTCCTCCTTTTTGACTGAAAAAGGTGCTTTGCACGCCCGCTTCAGGGAAACCATGGCTTTAAAATGCACGAGGATGTTTATCATCTTCCCTAAGTGTAAAAAAAAAAAAAAAGCCCACTTCATCTTTGATGGGTGTAATCTTTATTTTTACTCCACACTTCCACACACTTACAAGTTAGAGCAATGTACCATTGTTTTGTTTTTTAAAAAAATCCCCTCTTTTTTTTCCTGTGATTAATTCAAGCTGTATTTTGATCTGTATATAGATTTGTATATATGGCTGTATATAGAACTGTGTATTGATATAAAATAGATACTGCAGTTGAAATTGCAGTAGGAAAACAGAGGAACAACAGGCATTGCAGAGATTGTAGCGCTGATTAGGAGTGCAAATTAGATTTAGATTTCCTGAATATCTAACAGCAGCTAAGCATTTTTTTGTCCTTTGTGTATGAACATTTCCATTAAAATTTACAAAGGGTTTGAACTGGATTAGACTCCCACAGTCACTTTGAAATAACAAAATACAACTTGGCTGACAGGGGCTGTTTAGAAACCTTTTGCAAAAATTATCTTCAGAAACGTTAGCACTTAGCAGTTACAAAATGTCTACTTTTGTCTTGCCCCCTCTGCCAAGTTCCCTTTTTGTCTTGCCATGAGGAGGATAAATTATCCGACTTGCAGAGATAAACCACAGAGAGGTGAGATTACTGAAGCTGAATACTAGAAACTCCCAGCACTCTGTCCTCCTCTACAGTTCGAATTTAAAACCCTGTTTCTGGCTGTGTCAATCAGTCACTTAATGAATACATTACTAAATGTAGTTGTTTTTTCCTTTCTGGAAGATGCAATTAATGTTTTGGCTTAAGACACCTAGTTTATAATAAATGTATGGAGTGCAGCAAAAGATCTTTGAAGTAATTCGAGGAATTATCTGAACAGAAAAAAGGGATACAATACATTGCTTTGAAGAGTCTGAAATGTGTTGGCATAGGGCAAAGAGGGGGAAATGCTCCCTTATACATGCTACCATAAATACTTTACGCCCCGACATGCTGTGGTTATGCTAAACGTTAGCTGGGGACTGGGCTAAGGGCAAGAGCACGAATGAAAGCCTCTTTTGCTGTTACGGTCTTGGTGCTCTTTTGTGGCGCATGTCTGCAAGAATGTGTTCGATATAAAAGGGCGGGGGGTGTCCAAGAGGTTTCCCTCCAATAAAAGGAAGAGCCGGACTTTCTTCCCAAGATAACTTCTTCCAAAGAACTGGCGAAATGCAGCCTGGCTGAAACAGGAGGGTAGAAAACCATTTTAGCAATAGGTGGTGACAGTTTCTTTTAATCTTCTTTATGTTCTACATGTATTAGTTTAGTGGCTGACTAACAATATCTTTGGATTTATCTAACCAAGAAGTCTTTTGGCAGAGTGATTCTTTCCCTTATTCATTAGGATTTGTGCTCTGAGGATGTGATGGTGGTGACATTGGAGGGGTCCGAGGCTTGGGGGGGGCTTCCTCTGTGTTTCATGGACAGGAGCAGAGCTAAGGGCAATGCAACAGGGCAAATCTGTCCAGAGCAGGTTAAAGATTAGTGGAGGTTGTGGTTGTTGAACTGGCTGAGATTATCATTTTATATCTAAAATCTAGGCTATGAGTAGTTTTGTGAACGACGCCTTCCCGGTTCAGGGTGTTGGGATTGGTAGGGGAGATGGCTTGTTGAGAAAAGCGGAGAGGCCAGGAAATCTCATGTCAAGCAAACATTTTATCCTAGTGCGTTCTGCTTAGCTTTTCCATCCCATGTAATCTGGAGGTGAATCAAAGCTAATAAATAAAGCTTGGACATCATGTACATGTTGTGTCTAATTCTGCTATTTAGGGCCAGATACTGACTGCAATTTTCTTTTGGGTCTCTCAGATTATGCACATCAAGCCTGTAGTATCAGATCGGTCTGTCATTGATAATCTTACCCTCTTTCCATAGTTGCTCCATGTCTCTCACCCACATTTTTTCTCATCTTGAAAATACTTCAGTGTCGCAGTGGGATGCTGTGTGGGTGTGCAGCGAATTTGCCGCAGAATAAGGGGCTTTGACTATGAATTCCTCTTGGCAGTGACTGTGCTTGCTTGCGTCTGTGAAGAGCACCCAGAACAATGGAGCTGACTCTGGCTCAGAGCTTTCCAAGCACAGTGATGAGGCAGATGATCAGCCATAAGAATTAACTCTGAGATCAACACCGCAGCTTTCGGTAGAGCCCTGCTGGAGCTCGCAGACTTCCCAGCAGATTTGCACTGGATTCAAGGTCTGTGAAGGAAATGAAACCATGAGTTTCATGTTTCAAAACACAAACTTTGCACTGGTCTGTTTGGGAGGGTATGGTGTGAACACTGTTCTATAAAGGTAGGATATTATTTATAAAACTACCATGAGGAAAGTTTTAGGGCTTTGTAACCAGCTGCAGGTGATCCGATGTGCTTACATTACCCTGAAATCTGAAAAACATACAAAAACGTTGCCACATATAACCACATTCATTTGGGCTGGTTACTGCAAAATGGATGCATTTTGAAAAATCCCGAGGTCGAAAGTGTGCTAGTACCCAATTACCATTTTTTAATGAGATTGTATACCTCCCTTCAGGGCCTGATGTGTACTACACCTCTCTGGCCTATTCACTGTGAATTTTGCAGGCCTTGCTGTGTGTGGTCCCCGGGCTGACTTGCTTTTAGCACGTTAAAAAACAGCAGCAGAATACTTAAGTCCGCATCTTGCAAAGCCACCCTGAGCATGCCTTAAAAAAAAAAAGAAAAAAAAATCTTTCTACCTTTGAAATGCAAGAGCTTTGTGTGTTGTTCGGGCAGTGCTGGCTGCGGAGGGGGCAGACGAGCGTGGCTCGGCTGGGGAGCGGCGGCCAGGGCAGGGCCCGCTGGGGCTGGCCGTGGGGCCAGGCAGCCGCCCGCGGCCCCTCGTCTCCCCTGGCAGAGAGCAGGCTGCTGCGGCTGCCGCCGTGCCAGCCGGGCGTGCAGCGTCTTCCGCCGCTGGGCTCGGCAGTGCCCGCTCTCCCGATTCCCGCTGGAGAATAAACACCTGGAAAGATGGTTTAGTGATACGACGGTTTGCAAATATTGGGGCACATTCTCTTCGGTGATACATGTAGCAAATACCTTAAAAAATGGGATTATACTTCTAAACATCTTTTGCTGGCTGCGTTTATACCCATTCGCTTGTCCTATTTTAATTAATAAATAATGTAAATGACGGTATTGATATTGATGAATTAACTCATAAATAGAGAAAATTTCAATACTTGCATTGCTGTCTTGTGCAAGTTTAATGGAGACACTCATTTTTAGCTAGTCAGATACGGGACTTTTTATCAATGTAAGGAATGAGAACTAAATTTGAGATGAACTGCTTGCAAAGCATCTGTAAATCAAGAAGTATTCACAAACATGCACAAAGCCAGTAACTCTGAGGAGTGAATTCATTGCAAAGTTTGACAGTTAATTCATAGAAACTTGTGAACAAAAAAAGAAGTAAAATTAATCCAGTAATTCATTACCATTGTGTAACTGTGGGATTTTATTATATCTGGAGAATGTGAAACTTGCACTGAATACAGAATAACAGTCTGCTGGCGAAATTAGTATATGCTAATATACTAATATGCTAGTATGAAATTAGTAAATATATAATTTAAATTAGTGTATTAAAACAGAAGTTAGCAATTCAGGAGTTTTCACTGCTGGCTTTGAGTTTGCATCTCCCTAATAATTAGTTCATTGCTACGTCATGTTTCGTGGGATGCGAAGGCGGCGCGGAGAGGGACATCCCTCCGTCCTCTCCTGGCAGGAGGTCGTAGGCGGTGGAGGTTGTCCGTGGCTGTGAGGGTTCTGAACCACCGGTGAATCCCTTCATGGCAGCTTTCACGAGTGCCAAATTCACCCGGAGAGCCACCTCCTCACGCAGAGGTCAGCCTGGTCTTAATTTGTATGCATGCAACGTCAGCCAATTTATAGATGTGAATATATATATATGTATGTATAGATTTTTTTTTTTTTTCTTTTTGTGTAAAACCGTCTCTCTGGCCCATAATCGATTTCTGGATTCCTTCCAACTTGAGACCAAAGACAAAGCTTCCCCATCCACTAAGCTTGGCTCCAGACGTTACCTGGAGGGATTTCATGCCGTTCCGCCTAGACGCGAGGGCCCGACGTAAGCCCGCTCTCGCGGTGCCTGCGGTGCCAGGAGTGGGCGGGACCTGGATGGCAGGCTCCGCTGCTCATCAATTAAAGGGTTAACTGCCAACGCAGAACACAAACAAGAGATGCAAGCAAACAGTCCCCAGCAGAAATTGGACCCATCACTTCCCTCTAATGAAAACCAGATTCACTCCTACAACAATCATTCCACTGTTCCTAGATACCATTCCTAGCTTGAGAGAAGCATTATTGTTGTTTCTATTAAAAAAAAAAAACCTGAACCCATACATTATATTTCTAGAGTTGACCTATTTTATCATCTGGTTTTCTTTCTGGAAAAGGAAAAAATAAAGTAAAAAGGTTTGCCAGATTGGAGCGCTGAGTCTCAAAGCAAAAGAAAAAGGGAGGGAGTTTGCAGTGCCATTGGTCCAGATCCTAGAGTAAAGTCGTTCGACAAAGTAACTGCAATTACGCTCGCTGGAGTCTCAAATATGTGTCTCGCAGCCCTGTTTTTCGGGAGGGGAACGTGTATAGGGGCTGTTTACAGAGGGAGTGTATTTCACTTTGTTAAGCAAACGTTATTCTCCAGCTATCTGCCCCATTCCTTCCTGTCTGTGAGCTTCACTTACATACCAGACTGCGCACCAAAAGGGAGACTTGACCTAAGAAATATTTACTTCATAGTGCACCGTGGGTCTGTCAGCTTTAGGACGAAAGACTAGAGTTTTTCTGGGCTGGATCTCATTGGCCCTGGCACGGACCAAACCACTTGTTTCTGGTCTCATTAGGCAGATGTAAAGTGACTACAACTGTGACAGAGATTATTTTTTTCCCTTAGAAAAAAAACCAAACAAGTTTAAACCCAGCCTAGTTTTTGTGCAACCTTGAAAATACGGTTTTCTCACACACTTTTGCTTGAATTGCGAATATTTTTGCACATCCTTGTTGGGATCGCACATCTCTTGTGCCTGTGTTTCTTGGATGACACGTGAAGGCTCTTGTGTGCTTTCAGCTAGCTGACCTTGTGAGCAACATAAACTTGGTCTTTAGCAACCTGATCAAAATATGCAGTGCTGAGGCTTTTTTTTAGCTGTTGGTTTAGATTTCATGCTTTGTAACTGATTTGGTGGAGGATAGGACGGGATTCTGATTTGACTGCAAAAGAGTCAGAATTCAGACTTTTATCTTGCTGAGCATTTCCTTTCACTAGACAAATCAACTATGAGTTCTTTATAAATTTATCCTGCTCCTTGATATCTCTCAACAGTCAAGCTGTTCTTCTGTGAAGGCTAGTATTTCAAACTTACACAAATATTCCAATGCTTTTTAAACATGTTCCAAATAGACATTTATTTTGGCTACAGCAATATTTTCCTTTTATTGCTGTTATGAGATTCAACATTTCCAGAAATAACTTCTGAAAGCTGCTTGAGGGTCTTGGATATAGGTGTTGTCAGATACAGTGGAGAACTATTTTACAATGCACAATGTATACTAACATGTATTTTGAAAAATAAGGAGGACCTGTGGGAAGCTGAAATAGTTTTTTCAAGAAATTTCTTGTGAGTCGTTATGAAACAATACCTTTTCCCGCCCCCCCCAGACTGGTTATTCCATAAATTCACTATGTTAGTGTTTACTTGGTGCGTCTGATGATCACTGACTGACAGAGTTTCGAGTTTCTTCTGGATGTACTTGGTGGTGTATATGCGATGATGAGGATGCTGTCTGTGAAGCTTTCTTTGGGGGTAGATTTAAGGTATTGTGTGATATTTAATTGACTAGCAATATAGGAATCAACAAATGCTTTTCTGTCCTCAACCTAATGGCATATTTGGCTCTTTGCATTTTCAAGGGACTGTGCAGACATCAGCTAATTCCCACGTTACCCGTATCACAAACCCAAGTATTAGCATGGCTTCTTACAGGTGGTAAACTGAAACTCTGTGAGATTCGGTGACTGGCTAAAGGCCAGAGCGGGAAGTCGGTGGCAAAACCCCACGGTGTGTCATTCTGAGGTGCTCCCGGGTTGCAGTCTCCTGTTCAGCCTGTCGGGAAATCCTGCCTCTCCCATTTACTGAGTAAAGCTCTGTACAAAGGTTCCTGAGGGATGAACTTCAGCAGTTGCATGTGAAAGCACAGCAAGCTACTAAAGCATTCAGGCTTTTCTTTAGGGTACCTTGCATTCTCCTGGATCCTTCTTGTGTGATCTGGGTTCTCTGTTAGAAGACAGTAAAACTACCACTAACTTCACCCCATGCCAGACTCTAGCTCTGTTCTCTGAAAACAGAAGCTGTACTTCTGACTTTGATTTTCGTTACCAAGGGATTCCTCTCCCCTTGCCTTCCTACCCAGCGTTTGGGGCTTCTCGAATCAGGCTTGCCTGGAACCGGGTAATTTGGGCTCAGGAAAAATGAAATTCCAGTCTGTGCCCATTTCAGAGTCATACTTGTGTCTGTTGCAAACATTTCTTGAATGCTATGCGGTTGTGATTTTTGTGAACGGCTTGGTTAGTTTTTACAGAAGCATATTATTTAGAGTCATATGGTGGTACTTCTGTAGGGCTGAAAGAAAATTTGTAATGCTGCAGTTCTGTACATTAATTTTAGGGTGGTTTTTTTGCAGGGCATTACATAGGTGTGCAGATGTGTACACCTATATATCTGAGCGTATAATGTAACGAACATACATTTATGAAGAGCTCGCACTGTTAGAGCCTATGTTTAAAGAGGACTGCATCACTTCCCATTCATTTCTGTAACACTCCGAAATCTGCTGACCCAAGCCAAAACCTCTCCACTCTCTTCTGCTCTTGGGGAGGAGTTAGGGATTTGTGAATGTGTGAAAGTATTAGCTGCCAGTTACAACTGGAATCAAGCCTAGAGGAACCCAAATCCTTCAGCGGGAAAGTTTGTAATACATTATCTCTGGAATTGGCCCAGCTTTCAAAACCAGGAAGTATTAATAGGAATAAATGTGAGCACCATTAGCACTTCCAAAGGCATGATTTATTATCCATTTTGTTTGCAAAATATTGTTTAGTTGCATAATCCTGTTCATTTAAATAGGAAATGTCATTAATGGAGTAGTTTATTAAATACACAGACCTGAAAGTGAGGGAGTTCCTTTCAACATATAGCCTGAGCAGGCAGGCACTTTGCACTGTCTTTGCGGTGTTAGCATTTACAGCCATGCCGTACCTGCTTTGAGAGAGAGAAAGCATTAATTTTTCTGCTTAGAAGACATTTCTGAGCGTTTTAAAGGGGATGAAAGTAGAAGAGCGTTTGGACCGCAGGTGGTAGGTACAGAGTCCTCTGGCCGTGCCACATGGCACGGTGTACGCGTACTCTGGCGATGCCCGATGGACGCGTGCAAGACCAGCGCGGCGGTGGAGGGACCAGGACTGGATGGGAGGCGGGGAAGGACTGGAAGGAGTGTGCCATGTTTAGCGAGGTCTCTTCCGTTAAGTTCACGTTCCGGTTTATGCATCTGTGCACATTGTGGATGAAACTGGAGATCTCATTCCTTCCCTGGCTCCAAATAACACACGGCAGAGAACAAGGCTGCTCGGGCGTAAGTAACTGATAAGGCCGGGTTTAGACAGTGTTGTTTTAGGGTCGCTGCTGCGACAGTTGCCTGGGATGTCCTAGCAAATTGTTGGTCTCTCAGATCTTGTGTGCACTAAACATTCTGAGGATTGTGAAGATTCTGATCTTGCTGCAGTTTTGTTTTTTCCCAGTAAACAAGAAGTTTACTTTTCCCAGTCAAGTTTTCCATCACTCGTTCGTGACTGGCTATTACAACTTACAGAGAAAATTTACTTAAATAAAACATCAACATGTTCTACTTTAATAGGGATAAATGGTTGGCCAGTGATCGTTATATTTAGATATCTGCTAAGTTTTACTTGGTATCTGACTGATTCATGGAGGCAATGCTAATTATACTGGCTTTTTTCTGTTCCAAGATATCTTTTTTCCCCTGACGTTTTGCCCCTGTAGTCGGTCTGTTCCCTGTAAAATCCTCTCCTTTCCTCTCCTCCTTTGATCTGCTGGTTCGGGTTCACCTCCTTCATTTTTCGCAATTACCAGTCTGGAGTGAGGATGCCCCTGACCTTTTACCAGCAGTCTGGCAGACACATGGGACAGGAAGCTTGGCTTTTATTTCAGGCTTTTCTACTATTCATCTTGGATGGATTACAACAGTAGCAGCTCCAACTGTCTTGGAGCCTTTTTTGTGATAAAGCGAAGGTACCCTCACAGACACAGAGAAACGTGCAGGCTAGGGCTACCTGATTTGGGATGGACTGAATGAGCGCACATCTTTGGTGGGCGATCAGATGCAATAGCCCCTCATGTTCTATATGTTGCTATACTGGGAAGAATTTCTTTTATGTCAAGTTCAGCAGCAGTTACCCTAGAGCGCAGTCTGTTCTGGAGAAGAATCTATGTGGATGTCAATACAGCAAATGAGTCATTTGCTCCAAAAAAAAAGGACTTGCTTCTGTTCTGCTGCTGCTTTGCTGCATTCTTTTGCTTTCAAAGTTTTGAATCTACAGCAGCAGTGGAACAGGCAAAATAAATCAAACTGCCATAAATACTTTGCAAAAGATTAGGATAGAACTTGGGATTTATGTTTGAATTTCAAGAAGATGGGTAGGTTTGTCATAAAGGAATGCTGTTTCTGCCAGTCTTAAGTACTGACTGAATAGTATTTTTCCCACCTTGCAGAAGTAATCGGGAAAGCTGACACTGTCACTTACATCAGTACAGCTTTGCAATGAGAAGTGGCAGCAACTCTTACTTTCCCTTCTTTGTTTATATAGCTTAAAAATAACAGAGAGATCAGTTTTTCATGGCTAGTTTTAGTAGACAGGTGATTAAGAAGCTGTGTGTGTGTGAGCTTGCTTTTCTGTTTTATCGTTTCACAGCAAAACATACGAAACCAGCCAGACATCTCCAAAGAAAGAAAATGTGATAATTCCTTTAGAGGTGCTGTGATTTATAACAGCAAGAAAAAGTGAAGACAGGCTCATATGCGAGGGGAAGGGGGTGGGAGGCCGGAGAGATGAGCCTGTGGAATGACATTATAACTTTACCTGCTTGCTGAATGTATCTGTGGATTTAAATGACATCTCAGGGGACAGTATCAAACTTCTAAATTCCATTCATCCATCAGATGGGAGAACAAGACCTGGCTTTCAGTCGGGCAGGAGCTGGAGATTTCTCCTGGAGTAAATGAGCTCAGACCACACAGATAAAGAACGTCTTCTGTTCCGTTTTAAAACATTTCAGGGGAGAATCATCTGTCACTCGGCTCCGGGCTGGAGGCCTTTCAGCTCCGACTGAGGTGCAGAGTCCGGTGCAACAGTGACGCTTTTCAAACTCGTTCCAGTCCTTCATTCCAGTTTAACTTTCAGAATTTGCTTCACAGCTTCTCATAATTTTAAACAAACTGCCCAGCATTCGAACGCTGCGGGTAATTTCCCTGCACGCAGACATTCCCCTGGGACAGGGGAGGCTGGGTCATGCCTAGCAGGCATTTGCTCCCAAGTGTCTTGCAGAACTGCTGGTTTATGAAGTTTATGTCCGTTCACTTTTTTCCCTCCAGCAAGTATCTTTCCATCCTAGCCAAAACCAAAAAGGAAATAAACCAAACAACAAATGAAGTAGATTTTGTACGGGGAGTTAGTTTGCCTGGATGGATCCTCAACTCGTCTGTGTTTTTTCAAGTTTTATCTAGATTAAAATGTAATTCACACTATTAGAATAAATGTATTAGGGTAAATCTGCCGGTTAATGCAAATCCCGTGCAGATAGTGATCTGTACTCTTAATGTAGAATAATGCCTAGGCAAGAACTGAAGCTTCATATGTTGGCCTAACGTAAGAGTGCCTGTGATATGTTTTTGGAAAGTTTTACACATTTTATTATACCGCTTGTGCTCATCCGGTCCAGACAGACCTGCTGGTACTCCAGACTACGACAACTTTTTTTTAATGTTACAAATTGTTTTCAAGTTGTATTCACCAGGGAGTTCCGTTTCAGGAGGCTGAAACTAATCACAGATTTGGTCAATTTTAATGGATATTCTTAACTGAAAGAAAGATGAATTTAAAAATGTCAGAAATCCACAGATGGATTCAGAGAAGGGCCTTGCACGTGGTTCTCCCCGTATACTTTTCCTTCCCAGCAGCTTAAAGACACTCCCACTTGGGGCTCTCTCAGACTCCCTTGTTTAATACCTCAGTCTGTCTAAATAATGACGTTTTGATTTGGCTGAAGGGAGGATAACAGCTTTTACATAGTAGAATGGACATGCCTGCCTGTGTATGGAGGAGAAGGGGATACAGGCAGCGTACGCAGAAAGGAGGAGAAGCTACTGAGCTTTTACCCCCCGGACCTCATAACTTGCACTGTGAGGGGCAGGGATGGTGGAGACTGGCGTTCAGATCGCCCTTTTCCTCAAGAAAAATCCTCTGAGCCTGCACCCCAAGAGATGGCACGTCTCAAGGTTAGCTTAGGTGGACGCCTCGGCTCCTGGTCAGCGGATCATACAGCAAACTGACCTGCCGCTGCATCCGCTGCATCCGCTGCAGGGGGGCCCGGGCGGGGAAGCCTGTCCTGCGGGTGCATGGAATGGGTGCTGCAGAGGGGCAAGCGCACAGGGGGTGGCGTGAGCTTTGTAGCTCACGTAATTGCCCTGGAAAGAAAAAGTGAGTAGAGAGGTGGAAGAGAAGGAGTTCTTCCAAGACAAACAAAAGTACGTGAAGATCAAACCTGGTCTCTCTGGCTTTGTCTTTAAAGCGAAGCAAAACCAACGAGGTGTAATGAAGTGCCCTCGTAGTCCCAACCTGTCAAAGGCAAGAATCGCTGGAAAACTCTGTGTCTGTTTTTTTGTTAAATATTTCATCTTGATTTCCAGAACAAATGAGTTTGGGTAAACTTGAGATAAGCATCTGAAATGTGAATCACTGGCTCATTTCATTGAAAGCTGCCATGGAAACATATCCCCAGTTAACTTTACTATCTACAAAGGCTCAATCAGTACATATGATCCTAATGATTTCCACCCAATTCACAGCTATCTGGGTCAGACACAAGTTATGTAGTATCGCAAAAGAATGTGTGCCTCATGTATTTATAGTATGTTTTTCCACGCAGAATGAGAAAAATAGACTGCGGGGAAAGAAAGGGGGGCCATTTAAAGCAAAATTCGTTTTAATTAAAATAAAAAGCAACTTTTCAAATATGAAATGTCAGGCTGGTTAACCTTGCATCCTGAGTCTGGAAAGATACATTTTCATCTTTGCAGTGCCTTAGTTAGTGGTTCCTGGCACATTACATTAACTAATTTGAGATCGAATTATCAAATTTGCTCATTGCTGCTAGCACTAATTTGAAACCTTACAATAAAGAACAGTTTGAGAGGCAGATGAAAGGTTGCCACCCACAGAGGCTCCAAGACCTGTCCCTGGTGTATCACAGCAAGGTTCGGAAAGATTTGGGGTAATTGCAGTCATGAGCTGGAGTTGATTGAAGAAAATTATACCCCAGTTTTTTACTACAAGCTTTTTTTTTTCCTTTTTCTTCCTTTTATTGTGTGTGTGGCTTTTCTTAAATTACGCTGTGAAATACTATTGCAAGGAAGACAAAGTATTACATTTTAATAACTTTATTAAAAACTTGGCTTACAACTCTTTTGGCTTTAATGCTTCTGAAGTTTCTGAAGAATTCTTTGAATAAATGTTACCTGTATTGTCCAAGAGTTCTTAAATTTTATTGAATCTGAGGTTTTTATCTTTGCTAAACTTCTAAACTTTTAGGCAAAAAAAAGTTAATGGATTTCAACACGAGGTAAAATCTTCTACATTCTTATTAGCAAAGATCTGCTGGCCCTTCTGAGCCTCACGGTTTTGTGAGAAAGGTTTCTCGAGTGCTAGGTTTAAGAATGGCAATTGTGAGCTGAAAGCAGTTTTGTAAACATCAGCATTTCCTAATTGTTATAAAAGCGACGCATCAGTTTCTTAGCTGGCTTGGTTGAATTGCCATCCTCAAAGAACTTGCGTTTTAACAAGTTCTACAGGCTGAAGCAGTAGGGGTCCTGAGAGAGGCATTTTCTTTCTGACCTTCCTGAGATAAATAATTAAGATGGAGTCTAGATAAAGATCACTGTCAAAGGTGAGGGGTCAACCTGGCTAGCTGACCTAAGAGGTAAAATTGCCCTGCTTGCCGTAGCAGCGACTTGAAGGCAGCTGTGTGTCAGCAGGAAACAAAAGTTTTTTGCTCTGTTGAATAGGCAGAGCATTGAAAAAGAAGAGATGGGGGAGTAAAGGTCTTCTATTTACAGTGTATATCCATCAAACGGTGCTTATAAAAAAAAAATTTCCTTCTCTGGTCAAGGTTAAGGGAGCAGATTAGGGGATGGTAACAAGGCTTGAAATTTGAAGAGTGCAAAGGTTAAAATGTTCTTCTAATTTGGAGCCTGTAGGCATACCTGGTTTTAGAGCAGGCTTTTCAGCCGTTCAGATTTTGTTCTGTGAAATAAGTCATCATCAAACACATGCTTCTGCATTAAACCCTCCCCCAGGGTCTTTGTTGTAGCGAGCATGCTTAGACACCCCGTGCCTCCTAGGAATCCAGCTCAGCAAGCCTTAGCTCGGCAGGGCCTGACGCTTGCTGTGGGAACCGCTCGCAATGGGTACCCGCCTCATGCCCACGCTTCGCACTTTTCAAGACCCTTGAAGTCACATTTTCATCTGAGAAGCATCCTGAGGAAATCACAGCAGGCCCTTGGCTGGGCATCACCTCTTTGAAGTGCACCATCGCTCCTTGGAAGGGGATGTGTCCTGGAAGGGAGGGTGCGCGTCTGCAGCCGGGTGGAGGGGAGACACGCGTCCGCTACCCACCAGAGAAGAAACTGAACTGTCCCTCCCGTGCCCCCGCTGCCTTCTGCCAAAGGAACGCAGTGGCACTTAGTGCCTGCGCTGAGCTGGTCCCGGCGGTTGAAGGTCATTCACTGACTCTCTAGACAAAAAGAAGTTTTATCCCAATTAAGGTGCCTTGGAAGGAAGATCATCCCTCTTTGTCCCACTTCCAAAGTTGTGTTGCTGTTCAGTAGACATCACTTCATGAGCCGGTGGTCACTGAGCAGCAATTAAATTAAGCCGAAGGCTTAGGAGCAGTTTGGAAATTGTTTATAATGAACTAATCCATTATCATGAGAGAACCAGAATGTGAGAGGGAAAAACAGGGGAAAAGAAATCCACCTCCCCTCTCCAGACCCCCTTGCCCCTCTGTTCCAACGCGCCTTCCTCTTTGCAGCACTCTGCTTTGGGAAACGTTCTCATCAGACAACTCAAAATGTTGGGTTTTGCCCCTCTAATGGTTGCAGCGGCGTGTGCCTTTGTCCCCAGGATGGAGCGAACCTGCACGTGCCAACTCTCCGCAGGCGAACGTCAAGCTTGCGAGTGCAACAGGTCGCTGCAATTTCCGGACCGCGTGAGGGGGAAGCGCAGCCTGCCGTGGGCCGCGCTCGCGCGTGGGTGCCGGGGAAGAGCCGCAGGCCGAGGGCCGGCCCCCACGTTCGGCCCAGGCAACAGAGGAAAAAGGAGCTGTGCCTTTAACTGTCCCTGCAAGATGTCTGCAGTCGGGGCTGCCTCTTGTTTTGAAGAGGGAGTGCTTGGGGGCTAGTTCCAGAGCTCAGTGACAGAGAGGAAACAGGGCCAGGAATAAATGGCCTGTTGATTTACTCAAGTTACATCATTTTCTTCCCCTCAAGAGCCTATAAATCTCACGCTCCTTGTAAAAACAGAATTTAAAAACAATTGAGAGCTTCTGAGACGACCCCATAGCTTCCAGCCGCTGTGGCCTCTGAATATAGAGCTGCCTTTCACAGGCTGGACCACTTGTTTCATATTAGATACTAGGGGAGCCCAGCTTCCAGCTAAGCAGCAGAAGCTGTTAAGATATTTTATAGTTGTCCTAGTGGTTTAGATAACACTCTCCCCATACATATCACGGGGCTTTAGCTAAATAGCAGGCTTCCTGACTTGGCCACGAAGCTCAGAGAGTCATTAATTCACACGTTCAGGTTTCTCCTCTCTTCGATGATATTTCTGATCAAAGACACCCAGGCTGGCAGAGGTGCCTCTCTTAAAAAGCGGATTCTTCTGATTATTGTACAATTTATGGCCTCTTTGCTCTAAGGGTTTGCATTTTAAG
Organism: Mycteria americana; assembly: GCF_035582795.1. Lineage (NCBI taxonomy): Eukaryota > Metazoa > Chordata > Aves > Ciconiiformes > Ciconiidae > Mycteria > Mycteria americana. The sequence continues at coordinate 10,322,079 of NC_134382.1, forward strand.
AAAAATGCGTAATTGTCGAGCTTGCTGCAGTGCTCATTAGTTTTGCCTTCAATCTCACATCTGAAGAGATTTTTTAATTCAACAGGGGTTTGCGTTTTGTTATTTTTTCATTGCTAATGGGATGCAAGGGGCTGCAGCTCTTTCCACAGCTGGTTTAATCTTTTGGGTGGTTATCAGCGTTCTGGAGGGTGAAAAAGGGACTTAAATGGAACAATGCATATTTTAATGTCGCGGTGCCCCAGATGAGTGGCAATGTGCCACTTCTCACCTATGAGCTAGATGCTAACCAAGAAGAGCTGGCATTTGATCTGCCTTGATGTTAGAAGCCAAGTCTCGATGATAATTTTTATAATTGTTGTATGGGAACCTGGAGTTTATGGAGAAAGGACGGGAGTTACTAAAGCTGAGCGGGTCCTCATTCCTTAATCCGTGGCAGTAAAAGCTCTGGTTCAGAAGTCTCTAGGAACCTTGAAGAAACATAAGGGGCTTTTCTCAGTCTATTTGCAGCCTTTTGCCACCGTACGTAACAATGTGATACCTTACGTAATGATGTCAAGGCGGCATTTCTTAGCCTGATCCAAGCTTTCTAATGGCTAACATCCAAGTCTTAATGCCAAAGCCCTAAAATTCTGCTCTCTTTATTGTAGCTGATAAGCTCTGAAGTGGCTTCTCTACTATGAGGTATGTAAACATATAAAAATCTGTAATTTAAAATACTTTCTTGGACATACACTGAGCGTGAAGATTGTTCTTTTCATTCAGTAAAGGGGAGAGTAATGGTTACTACGCTTGGCCGTGCTGTTACTGGCTAAGCTTATAGGTGGAAGAGTTTTATTTTACTTATCAAGGGGTGCTTTGATAATGATATTGTGGTTAAGCGCAGGAAAAGCAGAACTAAATAATGAAACCAGCAATTCCTTCTAGACTGATTTTTTTTTTTCCCTGAGAAAAGAAATAAACATACAAGTTGACATAATTCAAAAATGCTAGTATTTGCTCGTTTCTGGCTTGCTGCCATCCCAGAGTTAGCGCAGGGGTGAGGAAGGAGGAATCCCTGCAGGCACAATTCATATAAACTAAGTGGATTTACTTATCATTTATGAAAACGAGAAGAAGATATCTGATTAATCACTTTGTGGATTGAGGTCTACATCGTGATGGTTTAAGCAGCAGTTTATCGTGTGTTGTGTCCCCGCTACATTCTGATTTCAATTTGCACTTTCTTTTTAGCAGTTTCCAAAAGACTCAATGGCTGGGTTAAAACATCTGGTGGACGCTTTCCTCCCCAAACCTTTTAGCCTGATGAAACTCTTGTTAATGAAAAAGGATGCCTGTAGGCATTAAGACATACATGCTCAGGTAGACATAAGTTTAAGGTAAAATTTATCATAGAATCATGGAATCATAGAATAGTTTGGGTTGGAAGGGACCTTTAAAGGTCATCTAGTCCAACCCCCCCTGCAATGAGCAGGGACATCTTCAACTAGATCAGGTTGCTCAGAGCCCTGCCTCTGAGCAATATACACTCACACACAGAGACGCAATTACTTACACGCATACGTAGATAGACGTATATATATATGTATGTATTTACAGGGATACATATGAGTCATAGAAAATGTACCCCAGTACCCCCAGTCATAGAAATGTACCCCCAGTCATAGAAAATGTACCAAACCAGGTGGAAAGTGTGAGGAGGAATATGAGCAAAGAGATGTGGCTTGGTAGACAAGCTGTCTGTGTAATTTCACTCTGGCCTCCATCAAGATTGTGTCATGGAGCCAGAACAATTATTAAGTATTTATGTGAAGGCATGTAGCACGCTTTATCTCAGAGTGAAAATCTCATTTGTATGCCTAAAAATATTATGGACATAGTACTACCCAAAGATTCCTTAACCCTGTAGACCTAGTCATTGCTCTAGGTAGAAGATGGTGAGGCCCTGGCTAGTGGCTCCTCAGCAAGAATTTCAGCTTCCCTTCGGTAGGGAGCCTCGTATCAGTGAAAGGCATTTGAGGTTTCAGAGCTCTCAATTTATGTAGTGTGCTGCCTCTACCTTGTAATGAAGCAAAAAGGGGGAAAAACCTTCTCTTTTCACGTAGTATTAAAAAATATGCGTGTGCAAGACAAGTTACTTCAGGTACTTCAGGGCGCATAGCGAGGCGAAGGTGCAGGAGGGAGCAGCACCAGATGAAGGGTCAGTGTTTCTTACATTCCAGTACGATGGTAATTACTGCGGGGCTCAGACCGACAGTGTTGCGTAGGGGTATTGTTCTGGGTGTGGGTGTCAAATACCAGAGATCGCTTGTTGGAGTGACAGGACTATAGTCCACTGGCGGCGGAACAGATTTTCCTAGGTCAGATTTGCCACTGAATTTGGAAGTCAAGTGCGCGCCGAAGGAAGACGTGCCCAGAGTACCGTACCCGAATGCCAGTCCTTGCTCTGCCGGCGCTGCACCAGGAGCCGTGCCTGTTGCCACCTCCGGGGACGCGGCGGCTGGGGAAGGCGCCGTGCAGGAGTCAGCCAGCGCACCGCTGGAGCGGGGCCAGCCGCTGCTGCGTCCAGCGCTCTGCCGCTTGGCTCCAGCCTAGTGCTCGTCCATGGGGCTTGTGACCGGTCCGTTCAGGAGTTAGAAAATTGTAATGCAATCTTAAGGCTTCATGTGGTGTTAATTGCTTCTCAAGTCCTCACTTTATTTTAGTATAACGTCACAGAAATGTTTCATTTTATATAGTGAAGACTATGTTGTGCTTATGACTGTAACTGCACTTGAAATGCCTGTCTGACAGCTAAATATTTAACTAATGTTTTGTCAAAGCTCTCACTCAGAAAATATCCACAAGGATGCATTGGGCTGACTGTGAATAGCCAAGTCATTCTGTAATAGCTGGAGTTAAGCCCTAAGAGAGTGGTAGGGATTACTGCAGAAACTACTCTTGACTTGTGTGTCATTCTTCCATATTGTACCTGCACATCATCCATTTAAAATAAATTATAGCTTAATCGATTAATACTCTTTGATCCACAATTTACCCCAGAGAACTCATAATATAAACCTGATTTTTCTGTAAACCTTCTTTTAGGAAATACTTGCCTGCTACAATCTGGTGTTCTGGAATTTGGCATAGACATACCTTTCTCATTTGTTCAGTGGTATGGTATCAACAAGAGGTAACATGAAAGGCAGTACCACCCAAACTGGGGGACACTCTGTCTAGGAGAGTGGCGAGCAT